>NC_140275.1:973427-1023427 GCF_964030765.1 Micromesistius poutassou
CTCTCTCCCCCTCCCTCTCTCTCTCCATCTCTCCCCCTCTCTCTCTCTCCCTCTCCCTCTCTCTCTCTTCCTCCCTCTCTCTCTCCCTCTCTCCCTCTCCCCCTCTCTCTCTCTCTCTCTCCCTCTCTCCCCCTCCCTCTCTCTCTCTCTCTCTCTCCCTCCCTCCCTCCCTCTCTCACCTCTCTGGTCTTCTCCACGGCGGTGGACAGGATGTAGGCGATGACCAGCCACTCCTGAATGCTGGGCCGGTCGCCCATCTTCACCAGGACGGTGTAGGAGAAGAGCATGAGGAAGAGGAGGTAGGCCATCTGCACAGGGAGGAGGAGGAGGAGGAGGAGGAGGAGGAGGAGGAGGAGGGGGGAGGAGGAGGAGGAGGAGGGACAGAGTGAGGGGCAGACGCGTACACAGAGAGGAAGACGCTGAGGCTGGTCGAGCTCAGGATCACAGCTCTCTAGTGCAGTGTGGCACCACTGTGTCAAAGGGATTAAATCTAGTCTCATGAGATCAGCAATCATCGTCAAATTCATTAAATCTTGTCTCATTTGATCACCAATCCTCAAATCATCAATCATCATTAAACTAATGAGATCAGTCATTGTGAGTTCACCCATAATCAGTCCCAAAACGAAACAAAGGAGGGTGATGAGTATGTGCACAACAATATATATATATATTCCCACAGTGACATATTTAACAATTATTGAATGAATAATTGTTTTTGTATATACTACACGTGAACACTCCAAAAATAAACAAGATAACACTTTTTGCCAGGATTTATTTGTTTTTATTAGCGTGACGAGACGACCGTCACGCGCGACATTTTGCCATGAAAACAATATCCTGAGTCTGAGATCTCTATCTCGGGATGTTGCCCGATATCCCGAGATAGAGAACCGATCAAATTGCGCTGTCTTAGGAGGTTCCCGTGTAGCATATACTAACAATATATATATATATATATATATATATATATATTTATTTATAAAACGGGTGGCTTAAATCAAGCGATCTGATTGGTTCCCAACTGTTGTATATTGAGCGTATACACACAGCTATGACACCCTATGTTCAGCTTACAGAGTTCAGTATCACTCCGCGCCTAACTTGAACTGTTGTTTATTTATATATAAAGCAATAGCATAGTTCACTGAAGCCTAAAAACATGTTGATTGCTGGAGAGGGTGGAAATGTTGTAAAGCAATAGGCACACGGTGAATGGTGAGTGAACTCGATAGTAGGCTAAATTGCCGGCGAACCGAGCTACCGTCTCTAGCCTTCTCTCTGAAGGATGCTACAGTGTGTTGCATAGCAACCGCCGCACACTTTGCCGGCAGCCAGGAGGGACTACTTTTTTGTATTCGTTAAAAAAAAATGCTTTTCCGACTTTGTCGCTTTCTCAAAATTGAGGGTGTCTATGACTTTCATTTCGCCATACTTACGTAACCATTTTATAAAAGCAATAGATCACTTCAGTCAGTGATATACGGTCATTATACCCCTTAACTGTGGTATAATGACCGTATACCACAGCCTGTCGTGATCTATTGCTTAATTATACACCCAGTGACATATGACATGAGTGGGGGCTGGAGGTCCACCTACGGTGTGAAGCCAGTACTTGACCACGGGCGCGGTGTAGCACTCGTAGAACCTCCGGATCCAGAACACACAGAGCCGGGGGAGGGCCGAGCACGTCTGGGACATGCAGCCCAGACACGAGCGAGGGCACGACTGACCGCTCTCCACGTCCTGCAGGAGAACACACGCACACACACAGGCATGCACACACACACACACACACACAGGCACGCACGCAGGCACGCACAGGCACGCACGCACAGGCACGCACACACACAGGCACAAACGCACGCACGCACACACACAGGCACAAACGCACGCACGCACACACAGGCACGAACGCACGCAGACACATACAAACGCATGCACATGCACACACAGGAATGCATGCATGCACGAATGCACACATGCACGCAGACACGCACACACACAAACGCACGCACGCGCACACACAGACACGCACACACACACACACACACACGCACGCACGCAGGCATGCACACGCATGCACGCACACGCACACACACACACACGCACAAATGACATTATAGAATCGATCACCTAAAATCCCACATACACAAAAATTTCATCATAGAATCAAACACCTAGTCATACACACACACACACACACACGCACACACAAAAACCAGAATATAATCGTAAAAACAAACCTAGATTATCATAGTATAGAACAGAATGCAGTAGAATAAACACATACAATACTATCAGTAACACAAAACACACACAACACAATAACACATACAAACGCGATCCAATCCAATCCAATTTGAAGATAATGAACCCAAGCGACAGCAGGGCGATGAGCCGCGTGTTACCTGGGGCTCCGTCTGGGGGTCGGGGGGCCTCCCGGGGTCCCGGCCGAACAGCGGGGGCTCCTGGGACTGGGGCACGTGGCTCATCTCCGCCCGGCTCTTGAACTCCAGCAGGTGGATGGCCGGGGGCAGCACCAGGCTGAGGAGGATCTGGAGGAGGACACCACCACGCTTACTGCTGCTCCTCCTGCTTACTGCTGCTCCTCCTGCTTGCTCCTGCTACCCCTGCTTACTGCTGCTCCTCCTGCTTACTGCTGCTCCTCCTGCTTACTGCTGCTCCTCCTGCTTACTGCTGCTCCTCCTGCTTACTCCTGCTACCCCTGCTTACTGCTGCTCCTCCTGCTCCTCCTCCAGATCCTCCTCAGATCTCGAGGAGGACACAGCACAGGGAGGCTTGCTCCTGCTACTCCCTTTACTCCTGCTCCTCCTGCTTACTCCTGCTACCCCTGCTTACTCCTGCTACCCCTGCTTACTCCTGCTACCCCTGCTCCTCCTCCAGATCCTCCTCAGATCTGGAGGCACACAGCACAGGGAGGCTTCCTCCTGCTCCTGCTCCTCCTGCTTACTCCTTCTACCCCTGCTTACTCCTGCTACTCCTGCTTACTCCTGCTACTCCTGCTTACTCCTGCTACCCCTGCTTACTCCTGCTACCACTGCTACTCCCTTTACCCCTGCTACCCCCTCTTACTCCTGCTCCTCCTGGGAGTCCGTCTAGCGAGTCTAGATGTGGATGAGGTCAGCGGGGGGGCCACTGGAAACATCTGTAACCTGGAGACGTTAGTAGTAGATGTATCTCGGAGTGACGTTATCTCCATCCAACCCTTTTTTATCTGTTTTTATTTGTCTGGATGACGGCTGGTTATAGCAGCCTCACCTGGCTGAGTCTGAATGGATTCTGGGGTTAGGGTTGGGGTTAGGGTTAGGGTTAGGGTTAGGGTTAAGGTTAAGGTTAGGTTTAGGTTAAGGTTAGGTTTAGGGTTAAGGTTAGGTTTAGGGTTAAGGTTAGGGTTAGGGTTAGGGTTTTAATGCACACATTCACACACCGACGGCGGAGTGGACCCCTCAGGGCGACAGCCAGCTGGTCTGGAGCAGTCAGGGTGAGGCGTCTCACTCAGGGACACCTCGACCCTCAGCTAGGAGGAGGTGCCGGGGATCCAACTAGCAAGTCCACCCACTCTCCCTCCCTGAGCTAAGCTGACACAAGCAAACTAACACAACCAGCTGCTGCCAAATAAAGGTCCCTTGCGGCACAATAAATGCGAACTGAACTGAGCTAAAGGAGGAGACGTAAAACCGAGGTCCTGACTCACTGAGGTCATAAAAGATCCCAGGGCACTTATCGCAAAGAGTAGGAGTAGTAGCTCATTCAATCTGGCCCCTAAGCATCCCCCTGTATAATTGGCTTGGAGTCATTAACTCCCTCACTCTTCACCTCCAGCTGGTGTGTGGTGAGCGTTCTGCCGCTGATGGGCTGCCGTGCATCACCCAGGTGGGTGCTACACATCGGTGGTGGTTAGTGAGGTCCCCCCCTTCACTGTAAAGCCTCTTTGAGTGTCTAGAAAAGGGCTATATAAATTCAATCATTATTATTATTGAAAGCGCGTCCTGTACCTTTAGGGAGGAGTTCTTCCTCATGTTAAGCGAGCCGGTCCAGAGGTCGGTGAGCAGGGTCTGGGTGCAGGAGTGAGAGACGAAGGGCCGGTGGCAGGACGACACGGCCATCTGCAGGCAGGTGAAGTGGCTCCACGCCTCCATCTCCGAGGTCAGCAGCTTCATGGCCATCTGCTCGTTCTGCCGGAACGCGCAGTCCAGCATGTCCACCGACAGCTGCCCGAACTCCCTGAGCGGGGGCGACGGAGACGGAACATGAACCACCTCTGACGGTCAGCAATGTCATCGATACGTAATGAGAACGCATCACCCGGCAAACAGGCTGACTAGTGTTACTACCCTCGATAAGGACCCGTCACTGTTTTCACTAAATCATCAAACGCTAAGTTGTTGTGCACACAAGTTGTTGTTCAAAGCAACTCACCACGTTTACATCAGATTTGGATTGAGAGGCACTATATGAAGTGGTTCAAGCCATACATTTTCAATAAGTGTCTGTTTAAAAGAGTCAGAAATGTCCCTTCTCCAGACGTAGTTGTTGTATAAGAAAGGCGTAACATTTAGTTAATTGGGACAAAGTTCAAACAAGCAGCAGCTAAATCATTATTCTGACGCGACCCCCTCAGTTTCTATTCATGTTCAGGAACATGCTGCTGTGACACACTGGCCATTATCCCCCCCATTATCCCCCCATTATCCCCCCATTACCCCCCTCTCGGGCTCACCAGAGCAGGGCCTCCTGTCCCACGGAGGACAGGAGGACCCCCTCTCTGTAGAGCGCCCCCTATCTGTAGACCCCCCCTCTCACAGTGAGCAGGACCCCCTCTCTGTAGAGCGCCCCCTATCTGTAGACCCCCCCTCTCACAGTGAGCAGGACCCCCTCTCTGTAGAGCGCCCCCTATCTGTAGACCCCCCCTCTCACAGTGAGCAGGACCCCCTCTCTGTAGAGCGCCACCTATCTGTAGACCCCCTCTCACAGTGAGCAGGACCCCCTCTCTGTAGAGCGCCCCCAATCTGTAGACCCCCTCTCACAGTGAGCAGGACCCCCTCTCTGTAGAGCGCCCCCTATCTGTAGACCACCCCCCCTCACAGTGAGCAGGACCCCCTCTCTGTAGAGCGCCCCCTATCTGTAGACCCCCCCTCTCACAGTGAGCAGGACCCCCTCTCTGTAGAGCGCCCCCTATCTGTAGACACCCCCCCTCTCACAGTGAGCAGGACCCCCTCTCTGTAGAGCGCCCCCTATCTGTAGACCCCCCCCCTCTCACAGTGAGCAGGACCCCCTCTCTGTAGAGCGCCCCCTATCTGTAGACCCCCCCACCTCTCACAGTGAGCAGGACCCCCTCTCTGTAGAGCGCCCCCTATCTCCCAGAGGACAGACCCCCCCCCCCCCCCCCCTCTCTCACAGTGAGCAGGCCTTCAGCTGCTCCGCCAGTGTGTCGTTCATGTAGCTCTGCCGCGCCTCCGAGGCCATGGAGCGGTACATCTTGCAGGCCACGGTGGCGCGGCCCAGCACCTCCTCGCCGTGCTGCCACAGGAACAGCGCCATCTGCTGCCGCCGCTGCAGCACCGCCCACACAAACAGGTCGTTGAAGTTGAAGTGCACGTGGAGCGCGACGTCAGCGGCAGGGGTCTCCGAGGCCATGGCCTCCTCGTTGCCGGGATACGGGTCTGTTTCCTGAGCGGTGGGGGGGGGGGGGGGGGGGCAGAGGCAAACACCGCCAAGCAGAATTAACACTTTAGACGTGTAGAAGCATGTTGGATTAGACTGGATATGAAACACTACTGAATAACACATAACACGACAATGTGTTGATCTAGTCAGTACAAGTATAGAAACATATCCGTTGTGCAACAATAGCTCACTTTAAAGGAGTATCAGGACTGAATATAGCCAGCCGTGACCCAAAAAAGTGTGGAACGAAAATCGACGGAGCGAGCAGCAAAGTGTGACTCAACAGTTTTGTTCGGTGCCGTGCCGCGCCGCGCCGCCCACCTTGCACTTGTACGGCTGAGCGGTCCTGAAGAAGTGAGGCCGTTGTGGGACTCTGGTCGGGTTGGATGTCAGCACTCGCCGCTGTTTGGACAGGAAGCCAGCGCTACCCCGGGCTTTCTCCTGCGTCAACACGGGCAGAGCGGTCAGGTGAGGTGAGATAGGCGTCCTGGATAGACACACATTGTTTATGAAACAATGTGGGTCTAGACGGTACGTACGTACGGTGCCACTTCGTCATTTAGCAGATGACTTTATCCAAAGTGGTTTACGCCGATTGTTTTGTCAGGGGTTTGGCAACTTGCTCCAGGACGTTGTGGACATTGGGATTCAAACCTAGAACCTTTTCCCTGGACCAGTGGTTCTCAAATGGGGGTACGCGTACCCCTAGGGGTGCTTTAGAGTATTGTAGGGGGTACTCAGACAATTAAAAATATATACAGTATAGGCCTGTATATTAAAATAAATATATATTAAAAAATTCTCCCAAAAAGGTTTTGTACCGGTGAAGTGGGTATTCCCCCCATATGCACACCCTCATTGAGTCATCGTAACAGCATTCTAAAGGGCGTTCTAAAGGGAGTTCTTAACGGCGTTCTTAACGGGGTTCTTAATGGCATTCTTAACGGGGTTACATTTCTCCTGAGATGACGTCAAATGACGTGTTTGACATCATCTCAGGAGAAATGTAATCAGGACAGCTGGGAGACTGGAGGACTGGGTTAGACTGAGGGAAGAAACACACTTTTTTAAATATTATAATAGCGATTTTATAATGATAGAACGCCGGTTCTGTATCGGTGAACTATCCCTTTAAGGGCGTTCTTAAGGGCGTTCTTAAAGGCGTTCTTAAAGGCGTTCTTAAGGGCGTTCTTAAGGGCGTTCTTAAAGGCGTTCTTAAAGGCGTTCTTAACAGCGTTCTTAACGGGGTTCTTAACGGCGTTCTTAACGGCGTGTTGCTCTCCTGCTCACTTTGTTGTGGATCTTCAGGAGGTTGTAGGCCGCTCTGAAGCTCTTGCGTGTGTAGATGCTGCGGTACGCTCCTCCGATCAGGTACTCTAACACCAGGCCCACGTCCACCAGGGTGAGACGGTAGCCTCTGGGCATGGAGCTCTGACCACACACACACACACACACACACACACACACGACACACACACACACACACACAGACACACACACACACACACACACACACACACAATTGGGGACCGCTGGTTTGGGAACGCTTCCTGCTGCTTTCATGGGAATTCCCGGGTTGTTTAGATTGTGTTGTAAGGGTTAGGGTTGGGAGATTGAGAAGGATCTACAGCTGTGTTCGCAAATCGTTCCCTATTCACTCACTCACTATTCCCTATATAGTGTTTATGATATAGTGAACTATATAGGGAACAAACTAACGAGAATTCGGCTGAACATTTCTAAACGTCATTTGTGTCAGTAAATGCACCCGCATTGCATTGTAGTATACGGGAGTAACATGTAGGGAACATTGTATGTTCACTGTTCACTGTCCACTACATAGTGAATGAAATTAACCACTGAGAATTCAAACAGCACTACAAAATGGTGAGCACCCTATATAGTGCACTATTTCCGTGATAGGGAATGATTTCGAACACAGCTCATGTGTGGTAGGTTATGTAAAACTAGCGGGATCTGGACTGGAGTCAAAGAGAATGAGAGCCACTTACTTGTTTCACATCTGCGACGAGATGATGGAGAAAACAGTCGGATGAGACCTGTGGCTGAAAGAAACATTTACATTTGTCATTTTTATGCACTCTTCATGTTAACATTAAATAGGAAAAATAAAAACCACTTCATATGAATAATTTGGTGCTGTCTATCTTCTTAGAGGGACTTCTTATCCAAAGGTTATCATTTATTAATCATGCGTCACTACTGGCTACGCTCCAAACAAGGACGCCCCTCCTCTCTTCAGCCAGCAGGATGCAGCTCATGGTATGGCTGTGAATCAGCCCCCCAAGGCGCTAAGTGTTACTAACTAGATAATAACTGAGAGCTTACAGTGTCTTAGTGTTTTGAGAAAATCGTGTATTGTCGAAATTTCAATAACGGTTGAGTGATTATTATTATTATTATTATAAGAGTTAAGTCCACCCATAGTTTCTAAATATGAGTCAAGCGCCATGCCTCTGGGGGCCTGGAAATGAACAATTGGCATTTCCTCTGTTTACACGGCGATGAGGGAGAGCCAAGTCCAGACAAAGAGACTGTCCAGTGAGACACATTGAAATACTGGGCAGGGGAAACAATCAGGGTGACAAACTGACCAGCTGAACAACCCTCAACCACTTTCACGTTTAGTTCCCGTTTTACTGATTCATACTAGTCGTGGAGTCCAATGGTTGAGGGCGCTAGCTACCCAAAAGCGACTTACAGTTGAATTGATTGAGTCTTAGTCGCAATTCCCTCCATTGAGCGCCCTATTCATGTAATATAAGGTCTTGATTGTTTATGTTATATAACATTGCCCCTCTCCGGACAGCGTTGGTCATCCTCTCTGTGTGGACAGGCTGTTGTTGTTTCTCACACATCTCCATAGAGGGCATTGTGACTAAGATGTCGCAACATCCTCTGAGTTACGTGCGGCTAGACTCGAGCTGTTTACAGTAGAATGAGTCGAGGCAGGCCCCGGGACCGCCAGAGATAAGCTGGGAGGCAGCTGATGAAAACAGGTCAAGTGAAAGAAAACTTCTAGCGAGCCATTCTCTGTCCCGAGTACCGTGTTGAAGAGCTCCTCCAGACGCTCCACGGTGAGGAAGCGGCTCATGGTCATGCCGTTGTCGATGAGCAGCTGGACAAACGCCACGCGGTCCATGACCAGGGCGTCCAGCATGGCCTGCTCCAGGGAGTCCCTCTGGACACCACAGAGGGTCGGGTTAGAGTTGACTCTCTCTGGGCACCACAGAGGGTCGGGTTAGAGTTGACTCTCTCTGGGCACCACAGAGGGTCGGGTTAGAGTTGACTCTCTCTGGACACCACAGAGGGTCGGGTTAGAGTTGACTCTCTCTGGACACCACAGAGGGTCGGGTTAGAGTTGACTCTCTCTGGACACCACAGAGGGTCGGGTTAGAGTTGACTCTCTCTGGACACCACAGAGGGTCGGGTTAGAGTTGACTCTCTCTGGACACCACAGAGGGTCGGGTTAGAGTGGACAGGAGCAACACAATCATAGCGATAGCCTCATAGTATCGTTGCCTGAGTCATATTGTAAGATTCATCTTGTATTTTGTGTAAAAAATGCCTGAGTCAAATAGATGACACAGGCAGATAGTGATTATGGATTGTAAAAAAGCACTCTGATTGGCTTAGGATACAGCCAATGAGGCGCTGTGAATCAGCAGCGTTAGGAGAGTAGAGTTAGGTTAGAAATCACGATTTGGCCAAAATATGACTTTGGCAATTGTGCTATGAGGCTATATGAATGGTATGGATAATACTTTAGAAGCACAATGCTATTGTAGTCTGGAGGGGAGAATCCGGTCACGCTCACCTGCCAGTACTGCCCGTACACCAGGATTTTTTCCTTAGCAATGTCCGGTCTGTCCCATGCTAGTGCCATGCCCAGTTGCTCTGCAGGACTGGCATTGGTGCCTGTTAATCAGAGAGAGCACAGCCGAAACTGGGATTTTTACCAGACTGTATTTGCTATAGATGGGTCACTTAAAGCTGGGGTAGGCGATTTATTTTAAAAGCATTTTTTGTCATATTTGTTGAAATTCAAATAAATATAATAATAAAGATTCTATAAATCAGCTTTCGCATTAATATCAAAACAAAGATGTCAAATAGAAATACCCTTGAGTATAGAAGTTAAAATGGCCGAATCTGTCGCCTGTTGGTCTTCGGATTCTGAGTCAAAGATGGTGATCTGTGCATTCCATTCGATCCAAGTTGGATAAACAAAAAGGTTATCAATTGAGGAAGTAGCAAATATTCCATTTGTAAAAAAAAACAACACCCATTCCTCTACTTACCGACATCCTGTAATCCATGCAATTCAGAAGAACATAAAAGATGTCTGAGGCTTCTTTACTGTCTACTCCAAACTCTTTTCCAATCTTATCCAGGAAGTCTTCCCGGAGGTCAGTGTCCAGCTGTCTATCAACACACATGACACAGAGTATAAAGAGTTGTATTTCACACGCCTGATCTTCAATGGAGGCCAGATAAGTTATTCAAACCGAGTTAAAACAAGCATCCCACACTAATACCTGTCCATAGCGGTTTGTTTGTGTAAGAAGGAAAGCAGGTCGGCTGCTTTCCCCGATCCCTCAAACACAAACACAGGCACGGGAGGAGTGCTGCTGACATAGTCCAACACTGTGGTGACCACGGCTGGACCTCCTTCCACCACCACACACACCACAGGCACCCCCTGGTTCATGCCTATGAGATGGTACAGAGATACACTGGTAAATCGGATGAGATGTTACACTGGCAAATCTGCTCTCAACTCATTTGTTTTTCAAGCCTGTGTGAACACACACACACATGCACGCACGCACGCACGCACACACTCACACACACACACAACCCACACACACACAAACCCACAGATTAAAATTACTTTTTATGATCCTGAGGGAAATTGTTCCTGTTGCAAGCTCTCCTCAAGATATAAAATAATAAAAATAAAAGATTAGTAAAAAGATAAGTAAAAAATGGAAACGCTAAAGTACGGTGAGCCAATAAAAATATAGCAACGTGAAAGAAAATAAATACACGAATGCATTGATGTGTGTTGTACGCCAAAGACAAGAAGAAACCCGGAGGAAGTGACTCACGAGGGTGGATCCTCTGCTGCTGAATGTGCTTCTCCAGGCGTCTCCTGAAGCCGTGCTGGCACCCGTACTTCCCCAGCGTGCCGTCGTCCACCAGCAGGAAGTGGGAGTGAAAGTTGTTCAGACAGTCCCTCTTGCTCAGAGGGTTTCCCAGAGACTGGTAGGGCCGGTACACCTGAAGAGAGACCGCATGGAGAGCCGAGAACGAATGACGACGGGTTGGTACTAGAGAGCTACGCTGACACGATGTTATGTCTGGCTGGCCGAGATCAAATAAAAGTCCTCTGTAGACATGTTTCTGTCAGGCTGCGTTTTGGTCACCGAACTCGCCATTAGTTAAGACAAGTGGGGTCTCTGTTGGAGACAGGGAAGTCAGGTCAAAATGAATCACGGCCACTTTGTGTTTTCTGACCAATCAAACACAACATTGGCATTGCCTTCATATGTGGAGATTTCTGCAAGTTTTCAAAAATGTGGATGTGCAACATCCAAGTGGCGAAAAAGAGGATCAGTGAGGCACGCCGGACTGTTCTCCCGAATAAAGCGTGGCGCGCGCTATAGTCGAACCGGTTGGTTTCAAACTCACGTCCCTGCCGATGAGGTCGTTGTTGTTGTTGTTGATCATCCCCCACGGGGTCACCCCCACCGTGTTCCTCTTCCTCAGGTTGGGGCTCCCGAACTTCTTCACGGCCTCGCCCACGTACCTGGAGACGCCTGGACCATGCCGTTGAAGGAGGACTTTATAATCATTGCATGAGTTATGATATAGCTGCATAGAACCTAAGCACCTTGGTGACATTAAAGGGCCCGTGACGCGCCACCAGGTGTGAGCGTGATCGGCCGTTACAAGCCGTTTTGGAAATCTGTCTGTTATGACATCACAGGTGTGGGCGTGTCCACCTAGATGTGCGCCGGGTAGATCAGTCCACCAGCCTACCCAGTGGACCGTAGCAAACGCTGCTCATCTATCCGTCACACATCTGGGTGGACACGCCCAGCTGTGATGTCATAACAGACAGATTTCCAAAACGGCGAATCACACTCACACCTGGTGGCACGTCACGGGACCTTTAACTTCCCATGCGCACCAGTTCCTACCGATGCCATTAGTGGCAACCTATTTAAGTTGACAACTATGAGTCAAGACAACGCATGCTTTAAAAAACATTTGCAAAAAAAAAAAAAAAAAAAAAAGAATCGAAAGAACCACAAATCTATGGCTGACAGATGGGCCGGTTCCCGCCGCGTACCGGTGTTGATGCCGTCGGTGAGGATCCAGGCCTCCGTGCTGAGGGCGGCGGTGAGCAGGCCCTTGCTGAAGGCCTGGCTGACCTTGGGGGGGAGGATCAGGCTCTCAGAGCCCCCCTGGACGGAGATCAGCAGCTTGGGTCGGTCCATCTGCCACTCGTCCAGCATCAGCTGGAGAACGGTGTCGGCCCTGGAGTCCACGGCCACACGCACGTACTGGGGGGGGGAGGACCATTACAAACCAGTATGTTTCTAATGGTTTTCAGTGCAGCACATGTGACGAGCCTGGTGGTTCCTTATTCTCACTCTCCGAGAACACTAGGACTTCGGGTGATTGATTGGTAACATGGGATGAGAGTTATTACACGTTATATAATATAGTATATACAATTAAATATTTTACATCCTAGTTAGTAAGTAGTTATAACAGTTAAGACCAAGTTGAACCACAGGCATCCATGGGTGCTGATACAGAGTACAACGGCACTAGGACAACGGCAAAAGGTATACCTCGACTTTACAGGTGTTTTGAATTACTTTTAATTACATTAACGATCATGAACTGTAAGCGAATCAGAATCACCCATGCCTCCAAAGAGTGTCTCTGGCTGAACAATAATTGGAAACATACAGATGTATATCTGTATAAATGTACATTTATACAGTACATTTATATAGCTGTACATTTATATAGCTCTCCTGCAGTAACGTGTAGACCTACACAAGGTAGCAAGCTAGTGGGAAGGAGAATGCTGATGCTTTGCTTTGCGACAGTCCAGTCCAAGTGCAGGAACTGTTTGTGTTGGCGGAGCCAATAAATGATTCAATAAACAAACAAATCATAATCTGTTTCTGTTTATTACTGTTAACTAACTGTAGAACTGCAGTTTATTAGCTATAACACACTCCCTCACATGTGCTATTGCCTTATTCAACAAAGATATCTGATGAACCAATCAACTGAGATCAATGGAGAGTATCGTCATTTAGATCCGCAGTATGTCCAGTACATAATACGGAATTGACATTAAAAATGACTTTGACTTTGACTATTGAACTGCAAATAATCACGAGTTGGAGCCCTAGTAGGTGATAGATGTAATGGAAATGTCCATAAGACATGTTGTTCGCAAGACACTAAGACACTTAGTTATTATCTACAGAAACAGTTTCCCTGTTTGCACCGCGCATACTGAATGATAGCTCACTATTATCACTCCTTTGAGGGGCCCCGAGCTACCCCACCTTTGCACGACAGACCCGAGCAGCACTATCCTCGAAGTCTATGGTGCCATAGGCATCGGTGGGGCTGGCTATGGTGTGGCGCTCTGTGGACCAGTGCACCTCCACCTCCGGCCCGGCTCCAGGACCCGGAGACACCGGGGGGCAGGAATAGTGCCAGGAATGCTCCCCCATCAGGCGGCCGCAGCAGCATCTGAAGGAGGTGAGCAGTGCAGAGTCTGGGACTATAGTCCGAGGATCTGTTGATAAAGGACTCGCCAAACAGTTTGGCGCTGAAATGTTGACCGTTTACTGTTTACTAATATACTGTACATCTATTAATGAATAGGCTGTATAGAGGGAAACTAGAATAACTCATATAAAAACTATGATCATAAAATATCCTACCTGATCAGGTTTTGACATACATGGCATACTGGAACACATCTGTAATACACAGGAATCAATATTTTAAACCTCGCTTTTAGTATTTCTCTGATACTGGTTGTGTTAAGGTAAAAGACTCCGTTTACCGGTGTGGCTCCCGCGTGGAAGGAATAAAATGCACACAGTCTCTCTTGGAGAAGCTTTCTTCGATCCACGATCTCCGTGTCTAAAAATAAAAGAAAAGTCAACTTGTTTAAAAGTTTTGGAGTCTTAAATTACCTCGCCGCCCGAATCTAAAGCCAAGCTTGTACAATAGTTGAGGTGACCTTTCCCGTGAAGCCCATTGCGTCGTTGAACATAATTATGTTACATTTCCTCGTTCAGCCACCAGCAACAGCACAATATCCAAGCATCCGTCTCTGACTTGCGCTCTCTGATTCTTGCAACATCGCAAATGGTACATCGATGGGAAGATAGTCAACCTGCCATCGATCTTTTCGTCCTGCCCACTCAATGCATCAGCACCGGGAATTTCCCCAGATAAGTAGACCCCGAAACAATGGCCTGACTGGTTGCAACATTGTTAAGAGGGAAAAGCGACGTGTCGAGCATTTCCTGAGATATGCATGTCTTCATAAACTCAGTGTTCAGATCTTGTGCACGTCTGTGTGTCAACCCCAAACAACAACACGCATCATGAGCATTGCAGCAGGCATTCCCGAAAGGCAGGCGTTACAGGGCTACACGTTTTTACATGAAAATGTGGGGCATTTAGCAGACGCTTGGGTCCAAAGCGACTACCTTTACGCACAGTGCGTACTGCGTAGTGCGTACTGGGAGGCCGCTTTAGTAGGGTCGCTTGTTATCTGAACGTCTGTTCAATTGTTATTCAACTACATTTCAATACAGTGGAAATATAATGGTTTCTCAAACATGTTAACTAAGGAAATGTGTCCATTAATAGATGATGTGGTGGAATAATGGTGTTAATTGAATATCATTGTCTGATATTTTCCTTGATCCCAATTGATACAGAATATAATAAGAGGATAATCATTATCATTAAAAAAACCTTCTACTTTCATTTTCAAAGCCACCATGGGTCTTCTTTGGGTGCCTGGCCCTGGGGGCGCCGTCCACGGACCGTGGGCCCCGGGGAAGCCGTCTGCGACCGGTGTTACGACTGTCCAGGTTCGTTTTTCAGGAGCCTGGACCTGAGGACCTCAGTGGTGCCCAGGCCCGGGGTGGTCCCCATCCAGGGTTCTCCTGTGGTCGTCACGCAGGACCCTGTCACCCAGGGGCTCCATGGTGGGACTATAGGACCGTTCTGGGCTGTGGTCCTGGGAACCAAGCCGAGACTAAGTTGAATTCACAAAGGGATTTAACCATTTACCAGTTTAGGATTACATGATTTACGATCTAAACTGCTATTAACAACCTGGAGTTGAATAACTAACCAACAAAGTGGCCTAATATCTTATCAATAAGCATGGCTACAATACCCTATTCTAAAGGTCAAGAAAATTCTTTCAAACAGCCTTGACAAGTTAATGACCCACCTTAAAACACAAATGACAAGTTCCGTTGTGGAATGAGAACAGCATGTGTTTGACCTACCATTTAGTGGGTAAATATTAACTTATAATTGCTAAGAGTATAAACATCGGATTGCCTTTCCATGCCCTAATAGACAGAACCAAAGAGTGTCTGTGACTTGAATAAACAGTGACGATTAATGACGGTTAAGTCATAGTATAATATTGACATTAAGTATATCTTTTTTTAATATACTATACTAGAATTGACTTACGTTTATAAATAAAATGTAGCTATTTATAGTTTATTAGCCCAAAGCCAAAACTTCCTGTCAGGACTTCCTGTCACCAAATCTCAATTTATTTTTATCTTTTGATAGGGTTCCATAATGCATAATACTGCATGCCTTTAATCATGTTCCTCCTGCTGAATAATTACACATACACCACATTGTCACTCATATTAAAGCAGACGCATGTCGAAATAACTTCATCTTCTCTGCCTGATTCAATAAGTAAAATAATGCTTTCTTATAAGGGTTGTATTGGGTTTTACCGCACGTTTATATGTGCTACTGTTTTCTCAGTCATGTCTCTCTTGTTAGAGAGATGATAAATCTGAATGAGACTGACCATTTAACAAGACAACTAAACACATACTTGAGGATAAAAACGTTTATTGTAAAAACTTTATACAAATGTCCTGACAGTGTTCTACGAAGAGCAGTACCATGATCAGATACACAACATAAGGAATGTAACACGATCGGTAAAGAAACATTGGAAACCTATCATATCTCTGTGCAATTCAAAAAAGTGGCTGCATTATTCGCTAACATGGTAAATGAAGGGTGGGCACGAAGACGATTTCAGATCTGACAAACATGTTAAAAATACTGTCAAACAGTATTAATATTTCAAGAGCAATATGAAATTGGAGATCACATCAAAACGATAAAATATGAACAAGAACAAATAACCAAAGTTGATTGGCTTGGCAGTGCATGCATTTTTATGTTTTTCAATTCTAGTGAGTGCATTATGTTTACACCTACCACTCTGTATGTCTGACTGTGTCGGTTGTTTGTAACTTGTGTCTGGTATTATGTTAATACTGGAAGAAAAGAAAATATAGATAGGCCTAATGACTGCCCTAGACTGAAAGAAAGGTACATGAAGAACCAAAATAATGTTCTGGAATATTTCCAAAATTAAAACAACAATATTCGGCCTCCTCAGAAGCAACCTCAACACATGGAATGTTTTCAATTACTTTTTTAGCAAATACAGAAGTGAAATAAGTCAGTTTATCACATTTTTATGGACTAGTGTATCGACGGTTCTGTGTTGACCATATTCATGTTTCCATGCCATCTTTCGCAGTCAGATTTTTTATGGACTCTGATTTGGAGTCTGCATCGTCCAGGAGCGATAGATCTAATGCAGGCAGCGGAACTCGCCAGAACTGGAAATAATTAAAACTGATGTATTCGCTGTCGTCGTTCTTGTCGTCATTTGCCTAATTGACGGGAATAAGAAAAAAAAAAATTTGTATCACAGATAATGCACTCAAATACTATTACCACAACTCCGACTCATCAGTGACACCTAGTGGATTATTTATGCTATTACACTGGCCTCGGTGCACAATGGTTTTGCGCGTTGTTCTACACAACGAGCCGTGGGTTATATGTGTGAACTTACTTTAGCAACTTTTGGAAAGGTCTTCTTAGGCACATCCTCATCATCCCGAGCACGTTTCTTGGCGACTTTCTGCGTGGGAGACGTCGGCCGATCTCGGTGGCTACTAGAACTGTCGGCCATTGCACCGTTTAACGCGTGATTGCCTGGATCATCCGTTGCAGGTTTGCGATTAAGAACTGATTCCTGCACTTCTGACTCTTCAGAGGAGTAGGGTCTCTTTCTGCAGCGGCTTCCCAGGAGCGCTTGCAGAGATGGCGGATCGACTGGCCCAGATGCGCTGCCTTTCAGCTGCATGTCTAGACTACAAAGTGAACCATAACACGTTTTAGAAGGAACTCCGCCAAACAATGCGTCTTCTGCACGCCTTTTAGTCATGAAGGCTGTGTTCAGTGAATCACAAATCAAGACTCAAGAATCAATCTCAATAAAGTATTGTGTGATCCTCGCCGCTACTGTTTTCTTGCCGCCACCGATGTCGCATGTAGTTACCAGTAAGGAAACGAGTAACGTTGCAATAACCAATGGGAGGGTTGGGATCCGCTAGCCCCGCCCACATGGCAGCTCCATGCGGGCCTTTAATTTTCAACTTGCGATGAGTTTCATTGGCAAATGAACGCAGATCTCCACATCAACGCAGTTAAGAAACGGAAATGAGAATCTTTATGCGGTTCACATATATTTTTTTAATGTTTATTGCAAAGACATAGTAGAAAATAAGTACTGATAATGGTGTTGAATCATACAAAATAAGTTTAAAACAACTTCTTCTCCCTTTGACAGGGCTGTGGTGACATTTCTCCGGATTCAGTGAAAAAATAAATACCGTAATATGTAAATGAGATGAGTCACAATCAGTCCAAATACATTTTCTCCAAAAAAAAAAAACACAAAAGCACACAAAAATAATTCAACATCGGATTAAAAATTGACTGCAAGCCAATAGGCCAGGAGATTTCCACTGGCAAATTGTGATACTTTTAAAAACTCGGTAAGGTAATGCAACTGGTCAAATCCAAAAATCAAACATCAGTCGTGTTAAGTCTCCTCACATGAAAGACAACTCAATGATATCTGTGCTGGAGTAGAGGAGCAGGCCTTGTGTGGAGTGTCAGGTCAAACCAAAGGCAGTTGTCCAGAACTAAACGGGTTGTCCCCTCCTGAACAAAGAAGGGGTTTGGCAGGTGAACGAGACACACACTAACGTGAACGTGTCTCTCTTTTGAGGTACAAAAAAAAACTGAATGAAAATCACATGATGGTGTCCATACCCAATCGTTTTGCTTTAGCGTTCCTCAATACATTTATTTGACCCCAATGCTGCTTTAAGTTGGCCGCTCTGGCCATGGCGGTCATGTGTGTGTGGTCGTTGTGTGTGTGTGTGGTCGTTGTGTGTGTGTGTGTGTGTGTGTGTGTGTGTGTGTGTGTGTGTGTGTGTGTGTGTGTGTGTGTGTGTGTGTGTGCAGTCGTTGTGTGTGTGTGTGTGTGTGCTGTCATTGTGAGTGTGTGTGTGTATGTGCGGCCGTGTCACGTCAGCCCGCCCTCGCGCCGTGGGGACTTGGCACACGGCGGGGCGATGCCCGCTTCATCGTCTTCCTCGCGGTCTCCGTTGGCGTCTTCCTCGCGGTCTCCGTCCACGCCGTCCTCGCCGTCGCCGTCTTCCTCGCGGCCTCCGTTGGCGTACGCGTGGGCCGGCTTGCGCGCCACAAAGAAGACGCAGTCGTAGACGTACCTCAGCATGGAGCGGTCGTTCTCCGTGTACGTGGTCTTCACAGACTCCCTCTCCACCTGACGGAAGGTAAAACCACGCGTATTACACACTGTACGACATTCAAAACGTGATGGTTGAACCGCAAGTTAGGGTTAGGTTTTCATTAAAGGGACAATAAAACAAGGTTGATTGTTAAATTGTTGATGGTTCTTTATAAAAAAAGAAAAAGGTGATTAGAATTCAAAGAGTCCAGGTTAATGAAGCTGTAATTACCTCCAGCTCGAAGCCGTACTTGACGATGGCCGCCCTGATGTCCTCGTAGCTCAGCTCGATGGACAGCTCGTTGGCCATGTTCTCAAAGTGGTACAGGAGCGGCCCTGTTAGAACACAGAACACAAGCAGGCATGACTCACACAATCCACCAGGACAGACGTGGAGAACATGGCTCCCTTTAGAACGCTAGAAGTGTGGTGGAATAGGAACGGAACTCTGAGGACCTGCTGAGGTTACACGCCTGTAGCTTCTCACGGAGAGACTCACCTAAGTTGATCCAGACCCCACCAGGCTTGAGAATCTTCCAGATGGTCTCCAGATAGTCCAAGACATTGTGAGCCGTGTCTATGAAAAAGCAGGTGGCCACACAATCCCAAGAATCTGAGGGGCAAAGAGAGAGAGACAGAGGCTTAGACTCTTGATACAAACGTAAACACACCGTCCTAAAACACTCGATGGCTATAGCGCTGTACTGAATGCAGAGTGGCACGTTGCATAAGATGTGCGTGGGATTCGACCACATGGCCTTTCTTTTCTCACCAGGTTCCGTGTACACCTCGCAGAAGTCCCCCGCTACCATGGAGAAGTCTGAGGTAATGGGTAGGCTCTGGGGGTCGATGTCAGGGAAGCTGACAGAGCGTGTCTGGTCAGACGACCTCTTGTTGTTGCTAAACTGGTGGATCCAGGGGTAAAGGGTCAGAGAGTTCACCGACTCGCACCTGAAGTGAGCCCACAGGTGAGGGGGCGGGGGTGGGTGGCAGTGGCAGTAAGAAGATCACAAGCAAAGTCGTTCTAAGCAAATGATACGGCGAACAGATGTTGCATTAGGACATAGAAAAAGACATGGTTCTATGGCACTAAAATTAACAAAACAATATTGTAAACAAAAATTGCATCTGCATGACAATAAATGCCAATTAAGAGGTAGGAGTAGGGCCACTGGCTACATAACCAGAACATGGCCATTATAGAGCATGAATACAATTCTTTAAGAGAAAAAAATGCTCCATAGATAGTTATACAAGGTACTATTTGACAATGTTTTAAAGATAATAATAAAGTACACATTTTCTAATAAAATTAAAATAAGGTTCTGTGTTGCAAGTTATCAAACATTAATTTTGCATGAAAAATAAGTGTGAACTCTAGCTGATAACAACCAATGGCGTTCTTCCACCAGACTGTAGCGGCCCAGCTCTAAAGTTTACCCCAGCTCGGCAGGCCAGTGCTGCTAGAATTTGCATTTCCATTACAACCGTGCTTCCCGCTTCACGCCGTGTGTTTAACGGACGAGTCGAGTACAATACATTACATATATATTTTAGCCGTAACCGTAAAACCTGATTGATTCTTTGAATAGACATTTCATATATTTGTGTATGCTTCAGGCGACACACACAATGATATCCGCGATGACGAATTCAGCTTGATGGATCAATTTGTACTTTTTTTGATCCCTAATCTCACCAGCTCATTGAGCTCAGATTAATTTCAGATTAGTCTTGTTTACACATTGGACCAAGCTGGATCAAGCTGTTGAGAGCTCTAGCCATGCTCTTCCTGTATGGCGATGAGCCTCATGCACAAGAACGCACTTAATTGTACTTCTATAGGTTTCATAAATCAGAACAAACAGCCAGAGCTGCATCACCGCAGCCCGCTTGGGGGCGGGACCAGCTCGCTTGGGGGCGGGACCAGCTCACTTGGGGGCGGGACCAACTCGCTTGGGGGCGGGACCAGCTCGCTTTGCCCCGCCCTCTGAGCTGGTCCATCTCATGGTAGTGGAAACGCAAATCAGCGCTGCACGGTACGACTCAGCACAGCCAAAGTACTGATGGAAAAACGCCACTAAAGTGGTCTATTGTAACTTTATACTAATATATATATATATATATACACACTCTATAATCATACATATATACATATACTCTATAATAATATAGTCTACTATAAATATATTATAGAGTATATTATATATTATTATTATTATAGACTCCTACCTATTCAGCACATAGTTTGAGGAGAACAACATAAAGAAGCTCCACTCGTTGCCCTGGCACATGTAGCCTAGCCGGGCTATCTCCCAGGCCAGACGGCCCAGCCCGGCCCCGGGAACCAGCACACTCAGCTTGGACACATCGCTGACACACACAGAACACAAAGGAAGAGGATTGGGTTACTGTCCTCCCACGTGGCAAGCATTCGGACAGTATTTCATCATTCGTTTAGAGAGATGACCTTGTCTAATCAAAATGATAGGCACTCACGTGTTTACTATGGAGGGCATTGGTCTGACAACAATTAACCCTGACAGTCGAATCGATGTGAAATAGCTCATCGTTTTTGGATGTTGAAGCATTAAGAACACCGTCTCGTAGTGTGAAACATTGGTTTGACTTGGCGTGGTCCGTATATATGAAGATAACGGTGTTATCTTCATATATAGGGTGTGTGCGTTTCTCTCACTATTGGTCACTGGGGAAAAGCCTCTGGATCTCCTTGATGATGGGCAGGTAGCACGTGTCCCTCTCTGCCTGGCCCACCTCACTCCAGTCACGAACAAACTGCTTGATGGTGGACTTGAGCTTGTCCATATCAAAGATGGAGGCCGGACGCAGTTTCTTCAAGTCCTCCTGGAGAATAAAGAGAGGGAGAAGGAATATCCAGAAACGTTTACATCGGTTGATCGTAAAGAAAAGAGATCCCAGATCTCCGCAGGAGACTTTCCATCAACATGCCATTAGCCGAACAATTTTTACAGAAGTAACTTTTAATACGGATTACAGATGTCCTGTGCATTCATATGCTGTGAATAGATCGAGAGGGAGAGCCCGAATGTGAAATGGTTTGCTCTTTCATTCTGATAGTTCCTCCTACCTCCTCACCGTACTCCATGTTCTCAAACATGTCGATACAGTTGTGGACGATGGCGTGCAGCACCTCCTGGTTGTGCTCCACACACTGGCTGATGTGCGTCAGGTTGGGGAGGACACTGGGCAGCAGGGCCTGGTGGCGCTGGGTGAGGCTCCGGTACTGACGCTGAGCCCGTTTCACCTGCTCGTGGACGTGGACACTGACGCAGGACAAACAGAAACCGCAGCGCAAGTTACACGACATGTTGTCTTCTCATGTAGGCTAGCAATGTGTACTACAGGTATTCAATTTTATTTTCTACTGCAAGGGACTTCAATACTGCTACACTAGCTGGACAGCGACTACGTCAAGAGGATAAGGCTAACATCAGGGAATGTCATTTGGTCAAGTATATGCAGACGCGTTTTGCATGGGAATATGGCCACGTGTTTATTGCTTTGTGATCACGAATTAGACACGATTTCGAAGCGACCAAGAGGACGTCACCTTAGTAGCCGTTGGCATTGAGGGCCCCGTTCATGAAAAAATAGTTATCTGATCGTATTTACTGGCGATACACTCACAATATCATACCTCTACGGGCCGCTTGGGTAACCCTCTGTGTACGGGCATACTCTCCGTTTGAGACGCTTTCTGTCAACAGGTCTGTGAGGCGTTCCAGGTTTCAGTCTTCTGAAGTGAGTGAACGCCTCAGCAGCTATTGGACAGAAACGAGGAGGAGGGGGGTCTGAGGAGGCTAGCCTCTATATCAGAGGTCTGAGGCTAGCCTCTATATCAGAGGTCTGAGGCTAGCCTCTATATCAGAGGTTAGAGGCTCTTTACCACAGGTAAGAGCCTCTATATCAGAGGTCTGAGGAGGCTAGCCTCTATATAGAGGTCTGTGGCTAGCCTCTATATCAGAGGTCTGAGGGGGCTAGCCTCTATATCAGAGGTCTGAGGGGGCTAGCCTCTATATCAGAGGTCTGAGGAGGCTAGCCTCTATATCAGAGGTCTGAGGAGGCTAGCCTCTATATCAGAGGTCTGAGGAGGCTAGCCTCTATATCAGAGGCCTGAGGAGGCTAGCCTCTATATCAGAGATCTGAGGGGGCTAGCCTCTATATCAGAGGTCTGAGGAGGCTAGCCTCTATATCAGAGGTCTGAGGAGGCTAGCCCGTGTTGTGCTTGATTGCGCTCTGCCGTCCAGGAGTCCGGTCCTACCTGTAGTATCTGAACGCATCGATCACTCTCCAGAAATGCTGCCTCTCTAGTTTCCGTTCTTCCTCCGGGGAATATTTGATTCGTTCTTTGTTATAATTGGGTTCATCCTGTTCTCCCTCCGCTATTTCTTCCCTTGTTATTTCGGCCATGTTTGAAAGCCACACAGAACTGTCCAATCGATGGACGAACATCGCGATTTGAAACGTTTCATCCAGGAGAAAGCAATCGAGCGATGCACATTTTTTTATGCGCCTTTCTTATCCTCGTTCATTCATTGCACACTTCCATCTTACGTTCATGGTCCTATGCGTATATCGTTCGAGGGATCTTTCTGAAATTTAAAATGTGCGCTTTCGTGATCGTTTGTGACTGAATCGACGTTACAATGAGTAGGAACAGCACTTGGTCAAACCAGGTGCTCAACAAATAAACATTTTATTGACAAAGACCTAATAGCTTCCAGATCAATACATTTAAATTGGAAAAACGTTATGCATTTGTTTATTTAGGAGGACACACACACACACACACACACACACACACACACACACACACACACACACACACACACACACACACACACACACACAAAGATGGGTTGAAGGGCAAATGGGGCACTCTGTAGGAGCGGGGGGAAAGTTACAAAGTTAAGAATAAGATGTTGAGAATTTAATGTTACATTTGAGATCATGTATTTCAATACGTCAAATATGATTGTGTTTTTGTATATTTACTATATATAGAGTAAATTTGTTAAATTCGAATGTCCTATCAAATATTGTAAAGAACAAGACAAGACTTTTCGGTCTTTGAATGGTGATTGGTAGATCCCTTCCAGCCTCTGTTTAGGAGCGTGTGTTTTTGACTCCTACCCCGACGTTTGAACTTTGAAATGTTTGGTTCTCGTTCTAATATTTACACAGGACTCGATATACTCTTGTGTAATGAATGTTGTCTTGTTGATACATGGTATTGCGCCAAGAATGCCTGTGTTTACTGTGAAATTATCAATAATCAATAACATAGGAAGTTGGGGTTAGGGCCTGAAAACTTGTCACGTTCATGCTCCGACCTAAGACTGCTCAGTTAATTTCTTTTTAATTATTATCATTTCCCCTTTGTTTTCTACTTTTGCCCCGATTATTTTGAAGTGTATATGTATTGTGTTGTTTGTCCTTACATGACATAACATGTTCTGCGGCATGTTAACTTAATAAATATTTTTTATTTTATTTTACTTTTAATGTATTGTTTGTTTAACAATCAAATCAATTTTAAAAAAGGCCTTGGAAATGGAAGCTTACTGCCAGGGGGATTATAATTTCTAAATTTACGTTGCCACGCTCTCAAAGTTGGTGCTCAACTGTATGTCGCAAGAGTCATGATATCAACTGGAAAGGGAACATGATATATAATCCATCCCTCCTTATATTTATTTTAGCACACAAACACACACACACACACACACACACACACACACACACACAGACCAATTTGACAACACATGTATTTTATTTTAGAGTAAATATTTATCCTCAGATGTTTGGGTTGACAACCTTTCCCATGAAGAGGATGTGTCCATTGTTGGAGTCTGTGATGAGGACGATGAAAGGACGGTTGAACTTCAGGACGGGGATTCGTCTGAAGGACATCAGGGTGATCTCCACCCCGGTGGCGGCTGCGGCGGTGGCCCCAGCCTCGTCCACGTCGAGCGTGGCTTGGTGCACCACCTTCAGAAGGACAGAGCGGCAGAGTCATCAGAGGGAGGCTGGACTCGGAAAAACACGGACACTGGGTCACACGTCTCGGTAAAAAGTCGAGGCTTTCTGCCCTCACCTCCGAGACCACCAGCTTCTGGTCCTCTGAGATGCCACTGAGATCGGCTGCAGGGCCGAACATGTCCTGCATTCCCATTTCACTCAGAACTTTCTTCAGGGAGTGAGACATCTTGATGGAGAACTTGGGAACGAATATATCGATTCGTCTAGAGAAAACCGGGATACAGTATATCATTAAAATCAAGTCTGAACTCAAAAAAAATCATTATTCATTAATGACCATTAATGAAATTAATAGTATTAATGGAAATCATGATTGTGAATATCAAATTGCCATTGGGTTATTGGAGGTCAATTCACGATGGCCTGCGACCTTCAGTCTAACCCGTTCAGACATGGATGAGAAGCGTTGTGGTTTCACGTACTTCCGTCGAATCCACTTGAGCCATTTGTTGACGTGGTTCTGGCAGAAGACGTCCTCCAGCTCAGCCATGCCTTTATCAGGCAGCACCAGCAGCATGGAGCTGGACCCATTGTACTGCAGCTGCACCACTGACACGGCACTTTCCTGGTCATAGTACGTGTTGACTGACTTCTCCATAGACATCATCCGTACTGGAACCTGTAGGAGAACATTGATTGGCATTGAGTGACGGTTTATGATTGTCATTGAAGTGTTGTGTAAACAATTCAAACTGAATAGTGATGGAGGGCCTATCCGACATTGATCACAGCTTTGGGCTCATTGCGACTGCAACGTGTGTGCTGACACCTGAGTCTGTTCGTCAACGTTGAAAACGTCCTCCTTGGTGTCCTGGGGGTCAAACGGTAACTCCCATTGACCTACATCACACACACACACGGGTGGGAACAGTCACAATCAGTTGACCACGACAATGAGACAGACACAGACCCCCACCACTCCGTTAAAACCTGCTTACCTTTGAAGTACATGTAGCTGACTAGATACATGAGGGTAGCAGGGTCCAGGTCTTCAACCAGCTTCTCAATCTTCCCATTGGTCTTCTCCGACACATACTTATTGATGGTGCTCACACTCTCCGCGGTGTTGGTGAAGTCGACGGAGAAGCCGTCTGCCAGGTATCGCTGCTTCACCACCTCCATGTACTGGGCCCGCGGGCTGAAGGTCTGCTCCACAAACAGGGCAGTCCCTGCACTCACGTCCTCCCGAGAGGTCCCGTTGCACCCAGCGAGGATTGTTTGGAAGGCCTTGTCCACATCAGCCTGGGTCAATAAAGAGCTGTTGAAGCCCAGACCAGTAAAGAGCTGCTGGTATGTGTCCCCACGGGCCCCGACAGACAACGCAGCCAGGGCAAGGGTAACACTTATTGGGGAGAAGAAAATGTTTTTGCCTTGCAAGTCTTTCTGAGCTGCTAACTTTTTGTACAGGCGGGTGGCAAAGTCTGCGTTGGCTGAAGACACCAGGTCGAGGTTACTAGTCTGCTGGTCAGACTCGTGGTGGTGGGCATGACCCTCATGATGATCGGCGTGTGATCTGCCCAAGCAGATCACAGACAGGATCCAGATGCTCACAGCAGCACGTATCATGGTGCACTGAATGGAAGGATGATGGACAGTTTGAAACCTTGGAAAATAGACATAGAACCCTTGTGCATTTACTAAATTGTTTGTTAGTTTCAAAAGCTAAAAGGTTATAATTAACTGTGTTCAGAATCTAAAGTCACATTTTGAGATCACATTTATGATGCCATATGGTTGTTAGGGTTAGGCAGACAAGGATCAGAAGGAGGTGCACACATGACCTAGATAATACAAGTCATAAACAACCCTATTCATTATTACCCGAGTCTTTGAATGGCGCTTGGAAGATCACTCACCTTCCCGGTTTAGAAGCCTGTGTGACTGCTACCCCAGCCACAGAGACAGATGTTCCCTTTTGAGGATTCATCAGAGAAATTGAACTTTGAAATGTTTGTTCACTCTGGTCTATTTACAGATGACTCCGCATTTGCTCTGTTTAATGATTGCTGCCTTGTTGCCATGTATTTGTATTGCTCCAGGAAGAAGTCTGTTTGAATCTCTGTGGTCTGTTTGAAGCCTGTATTCTCCCGCAGTGTTCTCTCTCTCGCTCTCCTCTCAGACGCCCCGTAAGGACTGACGTCTACTGGCCTCTTTAGGGCGATATCAACCATTTTGCAGTATTTAAATGTGCTTACAATTAATAAATGATTCCTGAGAACCACATTCTAACTAATCTCTGTAGATCCAACCTTGGGAGACGCAGTAGGAGCAGTAAGGGGTTACCAAGCTGAGGAATAGAAGTCCAACCTGCACCACACCACTGTGACATCACACGACATATAGACACACAGTCAGCAGTCTGTGGAGCTGCAACCTTTAATTCTGCAGTTAATTGATATGCACAAGGGAAGAACTGCCACCCTCCTGCTCTGCTGCCCTTGTTTTAGATGGAATATGATAATGTGTCAATATTGCATGGATTCAACAACATGCAGATACATGCTGCTCCAGGCAGTACCATGAAGATCGACCACAATTGATGCTTGCAATTACAAACAAATACAAAAAAGAACCATTGCTGCACTTTAGTGTTGCCCTTGACCCTGCATAAGTCAAAGTTAATACAAATGTTTGACGTGGACAATAATCAAGTATCTGTGCCTGCCCCATGTGAAGTATGCTTCCATTAAGTCTGTTTCTTCATATTCATTGCATTTCACTCTTTCTTAATATACGCTAACAAAACATAATCGGTCCGTCTGTTTTACAGACATGCCAGATTATTGGTCGCTCAGGGTAACTCGCCACTGCATGGTGGCCCACCAGTATGTGGAAAAAACACACAAAAAAAAAGCTTTTTGTGTGATAATCAATAACAACTTGAGTCCAAAAAATATATATATTTATTGATTATCACACACTCTGTGACTGTCTTGTCTTGTCCTGATGTATTGTGTTGAGGACCACAATGGTCCATGAAGTCCTGGACTTCATTGTGTTTTTATCCTCACTTGTATTTGATGTCTTTCCGTGTGTGTAAGGCATTTGTTTGATACAATTAAATAAATCAAATCAAAATCCAATTGTTTAATAAAAATAAAATAATAAAAACTGCTGTACCGAAAAAACATACCGAACCGTGACTTAAAAACCGCGGTGCGTACCGAATCGTGGCTTTAGTGTATCGCTACACCCCTAATGTTTATATTGATGAGGGCCAAAGAGCTGACCATCTAGTCGTATAAGCTGCCTGAGGAAGCCCCGATTCGGGACCACCCCCCTGCTGTCTTTAACAGCACATATGGCCTCCACCAGGGTCAGCCTCTGCTTCAGCATGAGGTAGGCCAGCACCAGGGTGGCGGAGCGACTGACTCCCACCTGGCAGTGCACGAGGACTCTCCCTACGACAAACAAGAGGGGGGGGGGGGGGGGGGGGTCCATTACTCTATATTTACACAAACATTTCACAGAAGACGTCAATACATAAATGGCAACCTTTGCATACTCACCTCCTCCAGCGAGAGCTCTGTCGACGAAGCAGGCTGCCCTCTGGAAGTGAGGGCTCAGGTCGAAGTTGCAGGAGTCGCGGGCCTCGATGCCCATGTATGTAATAGCCGTACCCTTGTATAAATCAGCCCCGGAGTGTCGCCCACGCTGGGCAGCGTTCAGAACGTGGGTTATGCGGTGTAGAGAGAGATCTGCCAGGTTTTCTGCACTATGCCTGGTCCAAACAAAACAATGGAAGACACATTTATCTGCCAAGTAACTATCTGCCAACAACCTGATACTACTCATTAAACAGGGTTAAATGAGTAGTATCAGGTTACTTGACTTAATCTAATCTCACACTCTTAAGGCATGGAAGCTATTTATCAATAAATTATGCAAAGGAAGGTCAGATACGTGAGGAATCCTCGGTGGATGACATGAGTTTGTTCAGCGAATACCGGAAAGATTTCTTGGAATGCGCCCAGTGGATCTAGAGTTACTTGGTCTGACACCAGATATGATTAGGATTTCTGAGCCTTTCCTTTTTCACATTTGAACTCATTAGGGTCATATTGTAACGCTATTTATGTTCCCTTTACCATTCCACAATTTAAATAAAGGTACTTACTGGTCTCCAATGTACAGTTTCGGCCATACTTCATCTGCATGGCTGCAGATGGCTTTGCCAGTAAATAAAAGTCTTTCCAGTTCACCCACTGCCAACCCAGGAGAACTTGTTTTAAATCAATGCTGGTCCACACGATTCGATTAGAAGGTAACAATAAAACTGAAGCGCCAAACCAAAGGGTTTAACTGGGTGCACTGGGTGGTAGCGATGAGTGGGATATGCTTAGGCTTGGGTGTCGAAAGCTCCTAGAGTGAGGCTCCCTCACAGAGCATGAAGAGCATGCTATGCCTTACACATCTAAATAGCCAGCTATTTAAAGATCTGACGCTAGCTGGCAGAGGTGTTCATAAAGTTTGCGACACACACCGCCCCCCCCACAGAAACACCCAGAGTTTGCACACAACACAATTTGAAGTTAATTTGCAGTAAAGGACATACTAGAAACTGTGAAGAAAGAAGATATGCATGCGTAAGTAACACAACGGGTTAAAAATATCCTGACATTTAATTATGTATAGGTCTTAGTAGTGACAATTAATTTATCAGTCAGGCAAAAATTCTTGTCTTTTATAATGGAAACATGCATTTAATCTGCAACATTGATGCAAGGTCCTGCTCTCGTAATCAAGATTATTTTTTACATGTCTTATATTACAAATATTTGTCAAGTAATGAACAGGGTGGTTCCATCTTAACACAGAAAAAACAAATGTTTTTGTACATGCAAGGTTTGAGATCTTATCATAGAAAAAAAAGTTCCTCCCCCAAATATGGCACTCTTTTTGCAAATCAATACACCAAGCATGATTCAAAAACAAAAAGCACAACATAAGTTGGGCCGATAAGGGCTTTCGCTGCATTATCAGCGTTCATACAACAATGAACAGAGGAAACAGGGTACATATAATCTAGATATCGTGCCCCAAGTTAACCTTACATAGTTTTAAAAATGTTCATTCCATCCTCTTGATGTTCCTATGTTATACAGACGCAGATACATAAAAATACAAAAACATACGCAATGCTTCCCTCTTCTCCTCAGATTAACTCTGGTCTCCTTCGTCGTCCCATAGACCTCAATACTAGTGTTGTTCAAAAGCCCCAGAAAATAAGATAATTATAAACCTTTCAAGCTATTTTTCTTACTGGATTATCAACACTACCTGCTACAGCTAAAGAAAACAGCAAAACCATCACAGAGTGCACTCTGCCTCGACCTTTGTCCTAAGCTGCAGTAATGGGACAGCAATCTTCAGAGGGCTTTCATTAACCCTCCATTACCTTGGAGGCAAATGTCAGAAGCGAGACTTTCCAAACCGTCCTTTCAACAGTGTTTTTATATTACTACAGTGCATGCAGGACCGAGTACAAGTAAAAATAGCAAGAAAAGTATCGGATACATTTCTTTGGTGAGTAGGAACACCAGAAGTGAAAGTGAATATGGGCCGATATGGGTCGAGGGAAGAACCAGTGTGAGATCCAAAGCAGCGTGGAAGGTTTGTGACGTATGAAAATAAACCCGGATTATGACTTGTGACAATGGCGGAATAACACTATGTGGCACAACACAAATCATGAAAAATGACTATAGTATGTTGCTCTGCCAGCATTAGCGTTGTGGTGCAGAGAGGATCGGATGAAGATGGTTTTAGAGTTACACACCAGCGTTCTCCCGATGACGCCGAAAGCAGATATGATATGTACAGTCGTTTACTGACCCTAAAGCAACGTCTATAGCTTAACACCAGCTAACTCTGTCCCATCCCAACTTGAGGTTCTGATGTAGTCCTGAACACATTTAGCACATGAAAACATATCCAGCACAATGGGAATGATTGTGGGACTCCAGGAAAGCCTGATTCAATCCCGAGCCTCGCCATCTTCTGGGGAAAGATTTGAAGAAAAGCAAAGCAAAACACCGAAGCCCTCTTGAACCCGGACCGCCGCGCCCTCAGAAGGCCTTCTTCTCTAGCTGATCCAGGATGGCCTGGATCCTCTGCACGGCCTCCCGGCGCGCCTGCCTGACCGCCTCCTGGCCCTGGGTCTCCACCGAGTCCAGCGCCAGCAGCTCCTTGGTCAGCAGCTCCTCCAGGTAACGGTAGGTCTTGTCCGTTTTTTTGCCCACAAACTCGTCGACGTCCTCCTGCAGGAGCATGACCCGGACCATGACCTGCTGCACGCGGGCCATGCCGGGCCCCTCTTTGGGCATCTGGGGTCCGATCATCCCGTGGCCCTGGGGCGCGGCCGCCGGCGGCTGCGGCTGCGGCTGCGGCGCCGGAGACGGCACAGAGGGTGGCGGCTGACCTTGTGACGGATTGGGCTCGCTCTGTCCTCCTCCTCCTCCTCCTCTCCCCGTTCGGTTGTACAGCTGGGGGGGAGAGCAGAACTCGGTGGGCTTGGCGCTGGCCGGGTTGGGGGCCGGCTGAGGCTTTGGTCCCTGCTGCTGGGGGTTTTGGGCTGTTTGGTCCTGAAAGAGGAAGAATGGAGACACTTAGGGACATGAAATCCCATGAAATCAACTACATGCTGATGACCGAATTTTCAACAACGAATTTGAACAAATACATCTTCTGAGAAATACAAACAAATGGTGATTGGTTGCCACGGCCCACTCGTACCTTTGGTTGGTAGGGCGGCGGGGCCCCCGTTCCGGTCCCGGGCCAGGCTGGGGGGTGTTGGGGACGGACCGGATTGCCGTAGTGGTTCTGCGGATGCTGCTGCTGCTGCTGAGGATGCTGCTGAGGATGCTGCTGGTGCTGGGGCCCCGGCTGCGGCCCCGGCTGCTGCTGGCCTGGATGCTGTGCCGGGGGCCACTGCTGCGGTGAGGGCCCGTAGCCACTGGAGTGGCCCCAGCCCTCGGCCTGCGGTCGGGGGTGCAGAGCCTGGCCTGCAGGGTAAGGGGGGTTGGGGGGCATGGCCTGGCCGCCTTCGTTGTAGTGAGCGTACGATCCCGGAGGGTAGCCAGGGGCCTGGGGGAGAGACAGCAAGGAAACACGTTACTACAAATTATAAATAGAACAACAATCCTGGCACTTAATGTACACACTTAATGCGTGTTGTACGTCCTGGCACTTAATGTACGCACTTATTGTGTGTTGTACGTCCTGGCACTTAATGTACGCACTTATTGTGTGTTGTACGTCCTGGCACTTAATGTAGGCACTTATTGTATGTTGTACGTCCTGGCACTTAATGTACGCACTTATTGTGTGTTGTACGTCCTGGCACTTAATGTACGCACTTATTGTGTGTTGTACGTCCTGGCACTTAATGTAGGCACTTATTGTATGTTGTACGTCCTGGCACTTAATGTACGCACTTATTGTATGTTGTACGTCCTGGCACTTAATGTACGCACTTATTGTATGTTGTACGTCCTGCACTTAAAAAAATAGGCATTGTGTAGCATCTCATCCAGCCATCTTTGTTGTGCACAGAGAAGGGGTTAACCTAGTGATGGTTAGTGCTTGGCACTTGGTTCTATGGACATCCTTACTGTACCGAGAACGATATATTGTTGTTTCTCTTTCTTCTGACAAATGTACTAATTGTAAGTCACTTTGGATAAAAGCATCTGCTCAATGCCCTAAATGTAAATATAAATGTAATAAATCTTGAGTCCAACTAGACATTGGTTTCAGACAGCGAAACGTGACTGTACTGTACTGTAGTCTTAGTAGAGTGACGCGGGCGGAGTCCATGACCTACCCCTTGACAGTGTGGCGCCGGGTAGTGATGGTGTTGGGGGTGAGGCTGGCCGGACCCAGCGGCGGTCTGCTCCGGAGGACAGCCCTGGTTGGGGTACGGACCCGGAGCGGGTCTCTGGGCCATCTGGTCGGCGCAGTAAAACGGGTTGGACGGGTGGAAGTTACTCGTGGGATAGTGCCCCTGGCCCGGGTTGTAGACGCCACCGTGGCCGTTCGGATACGCACCTTGCACTGCCTGGTTTGGTAAACACAAGGTTATGGGACGATGACACAAAGCGCAGCCTCGGGTGTAGCATTTTGACCACGGGAAAAACAGAAAGGAATGTGTACCTGGGGGTTGTACGCGGGCTGTATCTCCGTTCCTGAGGGGAAGTTATTTGCATAATGCGGCGTGGAATGGGTCTGGGGATACCAGTAATTGGAGGGGTACCCCGGGTACTGAGAAGCGTCCTGTGAACACAGAACACACCGCTTGAAAAGTTATGAAATCACAAACGGACACACTGCAGGAAGGCGACCACACGAACTACTACTAGTGTTGCTTTACAACAGACCCAATAGAATAGTGTCTTAACACAGACAGTCCTAACCATAATTCACTTTCCCGGTGATGACGTAGGGTCGGGATCACAGGCTGCCCCACAGCCTGTCTGTGGTGCGCTGCTGTGGCACAATGCTACCAGGACTACTACGACAGGCCTCAGAGCCCGTTTTTAAAATGTGTTCTTGCAGCAAGGAACCCGAAACTATCGGTTCAAACACACAGTGTCCTCCAGAAGAGATTAGACAGAGAGAGCGTAGCGACGAGCACACGGACCTCGACCGAGACGGCAGCGTTAACTGTTACATAACGCTAATTCCAGCCACTGATCACTTAGCCGTAGCAATGGTTCTACTGGTCCACACTGGGACGACCCGTTTCTTTAACACAGTCACACATCGTTGCAGACCTTAGCAGATAAAAGGGTGAATAACATCAGTGCGGAGTCACGTACCATGGTGGTTATTGCAATGCGCGCTGTTGTTTTCCTCCTGAGTTGTAATTCAAAGGCCAACTAGATTTAGGATTGGACCGCATTTAATGACGATACATACTGTGGAGACTTTTTTTTTTTTTTTTTACAGCACACGGACTATCCTTTATCTGATTAAAAAAAACACAAAGCAAGTTAAAAACTGACTACCGTTTGCTATTTCAAACGTGAATTTGGTTATTTTTTGGAAGATCTCGCTTGTTTGGCAAGAATGAGGAAATGATTGAATGGCTTCTACTTGAGAATTGTGTCCTGTACCTTTAAGACGTGGGCCCGCCCCCCTGGGTCTGTTCGACTGCGTCACTCTGTGTCAGCCAATGGGCGGACAGGGAATAAGTAACATGACGTGCTACATTGTTGCAACTCCTTACGTTATAAAATATACATTAAAAAGAATGAACAATTATGTGGGTAGATAACGTTTTATTTTTTATTTTGTATTAAATAATTGATCTGGAGCCTACCTTGGTTTCGAAATGTGTCTGTGATTTTAACGTACTAATATTCGGCTCCAAAAGGGTTAAAGGTCTACAGGAAGTTTACCCCGAGCGTGTATAAAATTGCTTCCTGTACTAATTGGGAAGAAACACATTTTGAAACATTCATGGCTTGAAATTATTGAAAAACAATATACCGCGCAAACCACACAGATCAAGATGAATTACGTACCGGGAACGGCCAGTCTCATTGATGACATCGACAGTAAGTGACTGTTTGGCGCGGCGCTCGGCGTCTATTGTCTCACTGGCGGTCCTGGCGTGACTATGTCGGTTATTCTATCTTGTTGTGTGGAATTGCTTGATGGCTTGTAGGTGTGTATGATGATGCACCTTGTACGCGTGTCTGATGTGTTTTTCTTTCTTTTCACGGCGGTAGAGAAACACCTGGTCCTGCTGCGAGATGGCAGAACGCTAATTGGGTTCCTCAGAAGCATTGATCAGTTTGGTAAGGGCGTTCAACTTCCTAATTCTAAGTTATATCTTACCTTCTGCTTCTAATGCGATCAATGGGACATTACGGTCCTCTTAAAGTGTGGTGTCTTTTTAAACTCGCCCATATCAGCGTAGACGCTTGGCGTTCTTGCTCGTTGTGTTTCGACAGAGGGGTGCATGTGTCGCAGCGGGTCTGCGTCTTACTTTACTCTTGTGTTTACATCCTCTGCCAGCCAATTTAGTTTTTCATCAGACAGTTGAGCGCATCCATGTCGGCAAGAAGTTCGGGGACATCCCCAGAGGCATCTTCATCGTGAGAGGAGAAAACGTGGTTCTACTCGGAGAGATGGTGAGTAGGCCCACGTTTAAATCGCACATGATTTGAATGACGCACATCAGAAATCCTTATTAGTGAAACGCAGCACGATGTCAAAAAAAGGTATCGTCTTCATCTTGATTTAGTGATTCTGGGTCTTCAGTTATATCATGCAAGAACTTGTATACTTTATTGCGTGATGTATGTACATATATCTTGAGCATGGCCTATATTTGCAGTTCATATTGGTCAACACAATGGATATTTTATGATTGTAAACATTGGAATTGGGTTCATTTAATTACGATGGGTAACTTAATCTGAAAGGTATTGTTGGAAGTTATTTAACTATTTTATTTACACTCTTAATATTATGAAAATGTTAATTGGAAATTAAAATTAATAACAACTCGGCACATTAATAAATCTCACTCATTCACACTAACCTCGTTGCATACAAGAGGGTTTGTATCTGGTTTTATTGGGCACCTATACAACCAGACCAACTGGGTTGCACCACCTGTGCTTGAGTTATTATTATTTTATTTTTTTACAAAGTCTGTGTGCCCTCACTAAGTCCCTAGTTGATTTCAAACCAGAAGTTCACCAAATTCGGTTGCACCAACGATGCATCAATAATATCCTAACTAGTGACGCATAAGCTGAACTGAAGCAGTTCGATGTGACGACAAATGTGTAATGAAGTTGTAATGAATCAAAAAGCTATGACGTAAACAAGGAAGTGATTGCGCAGACCGGTGAGGACATCGATTCGCATGGCACAACACAACTTGAGGTATTCAACCTGACCAGTACTCTAGGTAGAAATGGGCTGGGCTGTGTGCCGTGTCAGTGCGTACAGTGCTGGGGTCTCAGCCATCCTCCTGCATAATTATATTTAGTTTTTCCACCTGCTTAGGGGTAGGTATAAATAATTACTAACTACAAAGCAGGAACCTAAGTAAACACTTTAACTGAACTACATGTTATCTTATGCTGGTGCAACCGGACCCTGTTCTGATATGTGATGCGTCATCTGTTGTGCTGTTGTGTTGTCACATCAACAAAAGTATTCATCAACTATCCATTGTCCTGATTTGTGGCGCGGCCTGCCGTCTCCCCAGGACATGGACAAGCCCTGCGACGCGGTCCTACAACAGGTGTCTATAGAGGAGATTCTGGAGGAGCAGCGACTGCAGCAGCAGGCCAAACAGGAGACTGAGAAAGTGAAGATGCAGGTCCTGAAGGACCGGGGTCTGTCAATCCCCAAAGCAGATAACCTGGATGAATACTAAGACTTTTCTTCGCCTCTGTAATCCTCTCGGTTAATTTGTGACCCAGCAATTGACCGGTTTATGTTCAATTGTAGTGTTTTTTTTGTTTCAGGGGAGATGCCTGTGCTATGTATTATTTAGGCTTTTGGAGCCTATTTTGTATACTGTAATGATTTTTATTTTGTGGGGATGAGGGAGAAAAAGAACCTGGGGTCTTGCAGGATGAAAGGAATATCTGTCCGTTATCAAAATATGATTTTGTTACTCAAGCACTTACTATATTGTTGCTAAATGATCGTCAATCATTTTATTTGGTGAAGATGTACTGGGACAAAGGCTGTAATGGTTACAATCCATTAAAGTGATTTGTTTTTCATTGCAGCATATTTCTTGACACAGAAGGTTGTCGTTTAGGATGCTATTGACCTTATGTAACGTATATGTGATGGACTTACATTTCTAGGGTTGCAGTTAAAATTCAGGAAGTGGATTACATTAGCCTACACAATTCTTATTTTTTTGGCGGTATAAAAGGGAGAAATGAGAAGTCGACACTCCACCAGATGGTGGCGCTAAATATGTGAATATTAATGAAGTCGGATTCAAGAAAAAAAATACTTGGTGGAGTGGAGGCAGGAAAAGAGATAGAAAATAATGTGCCCTGGCTGTCTAGATATATTAATTAATGTGCACCACTAGGGCTATCAGAAATGAACAGTCACAAACGATTTGTCGACCGGGAGAAGTAGTTCTGTCCAAATACACTGCATATCAAATACCACTGGAACCTGTCGCCCCGAGCCAAGACCGTGGTACCTCGCCAGATAAGTGATATTTTGTTCCTCTCAATAGCCAGAACCAGCAATCCAAAGGGCAAAAAAAAGAACTGTGCAAAACGCCCAGCCCATTTTGGATTACGCACTGAAAGTCGGCTGAGAGAGGAGCCTGCGTTGTAGCGTTATCCCGGTCCACCGCAACGCAATTTCCGTTATCTTACTTTCCACGAGCCGTGTACGCTAGTTAACGGACCCTGGAGTGAGAAGGACAAGAATAACGACAATGAATCTCAACATGGAGTTCTTACGAAAAATCGCACAAAATGTTCTCCGAAACATAAAACGGACATTGAAAGTCCCCCCCCCCCCGTTCCAGCCGATAACCCCCTCTAACGGAAAGTCCCGCCCCCTTTCGCCGATAACGCTCATTCGGAGCACCCCGGCCCAGGCGTTCCGTCGTGAGAAGAGAACGCCTGGGAACGAGGTTACACCGAAAGGGGGAGCGCCATTGCATGGATGTTCTCTCCGTTGCACTGAGCCACTACCGCCAGCCCCTACAGCTCCGAGCAGCAGTAGCAGCCCAGTGTTCCGCTCTTGTCCAACGCGTTATTAGACAAAACGTTACAGGCTTCCGCCAATGGGGCAGATTGAAATATTCATCTTTACGCGTATTTAGGATCAATTCACGTATGGAACGGCCTTGGAAGAGAGTAGAGATGCAGCGCTGCTCCGACAGCTCACCACGAGAACCATACTGGGCTTTCATGACAAGCAACCCTATGATATCCTGTGTGTTCCATACGACGATGATATGAGTAACATCTGGTCGTGGACGGACGAGGAGTAACGCAACCGCACGACGTGAAGGACATTGTGGTTTTCTCTGCAGACGTTCGCGTGAGGAAAGCTCATTTTGGATTTGTGATGGAGCTGGAGAACATAGTAGCCAACACTGTACTGCTGAAGGCGAGAGAGGGTACGTTTTTGTTTTTTTTAATTGAACCTTTTTAATACATGGAGGAAGCAACACATGTTTGGATTAAACACCAGGAACACAATATGTGACGCTAATGAAAAAAGCGCTACTCGATGACGGATGTCTGGGTGGGCTGGCGAGGGAGCAGCACGTTACAGCGTACAGTAGTTCAATCATACAGATGCATTTTATAGGCCTGCTGTCGCCTTATGTAATGCTCCGATTAATGTCTTCTACCTCTGCAAAACGCCAGGTCTGCTGTGGGTGGCCCCGTGTATCACAGCCGATCTCCTCTAGGGCCTTTTGATTTGTAAGATTATAGATTTGACATGTCCTACGTGTGAGCTTGCTTTTCCTTCATATATATGAGAGAGAGAGAGAGAGAGAGAGAGGGGGAGAGAGAGAGGGGGGGAGAGAGAGAGATATCGTCGTCCGACATCCGCTTTTGCTGCCTGGGAAAAATAATATGTATGTGCTGCTGATGATGAAACGGTGTGCCAGCTATTTCGCAACATCGTGCACGCTCAGGCAGCTATTCAACGAAGGGTTATCTTGTTATCATACCAGGGAGTGTGGTAGCCTACCAGGGGATTCGTGATGATGACGTGATAGGTGATCAAATCAATCGCGGTCTTCCCTCCTTCGCGCGATTCTCGAGTGCTCGTTTACTTAGAAATACCGACAGACATCCTGCATGGAGCATAGGTGCTCAGAGGCTTTCAGTACAACCGTAAGACAGTGTTTATGTGCAGTATATGGTTGCCCATGATGTAGTTACATTAGATACTGCCTAGTACTGCCCGGATACCTGCTTATTTGTAGCGTTTTGGGATGGACAGACTGGATCATATGTTGATATTTCTCCTAATTGTTTTTGTTTTTTTTCCTGGCGGTGCTGTCTGTGGAGTCTTAAATGAAAACATACTGCAATAAGGAATGCCTCACTGCCATACTTCTCCTGAACCTCGCAATAAGCCTCCCATCCATTTAAAGACATGATACAGTGACCTAGAAGGCCATGTTTTCTTGTCTAACTCACCCTCACCCTCTTGTCTCTCTCTCTCACACACACACACACACACACACACACACACACACACACACACACACACACACACACACACACACACACACACACACTGAAAAAAACTTTTGTATAGCCTTGTGTTGTAGGCCTAGGGCCTCGTGGAATTGCAGTGACGCAGAAGAATTTCTGCCTCTGGCATCCTCCACAGAAATCAGACAATGACCATTTAACTTGGTGACAGGGAGTCAGTAGTGTGGGATAATTTTTTACGTACACGCACATCTACACACACACACACACACACACACACACACACACACACACACACACACACACACACACACACACACACACACACACACAGTGCACAGGTATAGTCCACAGCCCCCACGTTAAGCGTGTAGCGTCAAGGCCTAGTGAAGACACTAGAGGAGGAACCACACAGACAGAAGGGCCTGGTTGGAAAGTGTCGGGCGGCTGATGAGACTAGGAATAGGAATGGGTCAGGCTGAATGAATTAAGCCTTATGAACTATTAGGCGCTACTAATGAAGCACGACAGCCCTGGCTGGCCCCAGCTGCTCCCACCGGGGACCAGAGTCCCGGCCCTCTGTGTGGCACAGGGGAAAAAGGTCTCAGAATTCCATTGTTAGGGCAGCACTAAGCAGTGCAACAGGCCCGAAGAACATGGGATAACAAAGATGCGAGAAAACCATTCGAATAAACAACATTTTATTTTGGGGGTGTGTTATCAGTAAAGATGGCGCTATCAGGATTGCCTCGCCATTTGGACGATAGCTCAACGGTTGTGTGACCTCCGTAGGAATTCAAATAAGCCCAAGAGAGAAATGGGTTGTCTATGGTTATGTTTAGCGGTTGTAGTATCTCCTTCCTGTCACAGTACACAGAGTACTCTACACTGTGGAGTCGGTCCCGTTGTGTAAGGGGTTGTGTCTCCAACCTGGTCTGATGCAGTCCACCCGCGCTGCCACAGGAGAGAACGTGAATGAAATGGAAGAAAGGTTGTTTACTTTTACTCGTTGATGGGAATGTGTCCCGGGCCAGGGGGCTCAACAAAGTGGCGTGCAGGAAGTCCCTGCTTATTCTCTTAATCCCGGCCTGTTTTCACCGGCCTCCTCGCTCCTTGGCAGTCCGGATTAAAAAACATCTCACCGTGGCTGCGGGCCATCTGCAGAACTGCACCAAAGCACAGACGGCTTACGACCTCCATACCGCTGAAGGAACGCTTTCGTTGCTTTCGTTGTCTGACCGAGACCATATGATCGTATTGGTCCAACACTGTGAAGTCATCGGCCACCGACAATAACTCTTTAAAATTGATGGTAATCCGTGTGGATTAGGACCAGCTGACCCAACTCCTCCAGGCTACGGCCGAGCAATACATCCACAGCCTCATGCAGCAGCTAATGGCTGTCCAACACTGGGACAGCGTCACGCCGATGTCCTCTGACGTGGTGTACACCGGGGAAAGAATAAAGGATACCTTTTGGCTTTTATCTCACACAGCAGTCAAACGGTACTCAAAGGCTGGGATGGAGATGCAGCTCATGTACGATCGCGTGTCATTTATATCTGCGTAACATGTTGAGCGGGCACGCCGAAGACGTCAAGGCTGCCGTCGTACATTGTGGGAGCCACGCTCCTCCGAGGTCTGGAGGTGGAGGGCTGTCCTCCGGGGCTTGTGTCCGGGGTCTGGAGGTGGAGGTGGAGGTGGAGGGTTGTCCTCCTGGGTCTGGAGGTGGAGGTGGAGGGCTGTCCTCTGGGGCTTGTGTCCGGGGTCTGGAGGTGGAGGTGGAGGTGGAGGGCTGTCCTCCGGGGCTTGTGTCCGGGGTCTGGAGGTGGAGGTGGAGGTGGAGGGCTGTCCTCCGGGGGCCTGTGTCCGGGGTGGAGAAGTCTGCTCCGAGGTGAACAGGAGGGCCATCCCGGGCAGCTTCGTATCGTCTGACCGATCACAATATCTGTTACCGCGGCTCAGCGGGAAATTGTGATGCGCTGCTGGATGACATTCTCCGAGCCCTGATCAGCGACGTATGATCCGTGTCCGTTCAATTTGCTTGGGTCAGGTGACACTAAAGCCGAAGAGCAGAACTGTTCCCGTTGAGACCCACCATGGTGGATGAGGTGGATGTCTTCGGGAATTTGGCCTTTGATGCCGGTGTTAAAGGGTAGCATAGAGATAGACTGTGGACATTTTTTAAAGGCTTTTTCTCAAAGTAGCTATTTCTACTAAAACAAAAAAAAGCCATTATGTGCTTTTTTGTTCTTTCTCTCCCCAATAGCATAGAATGCTTCACCATGGCTTGTTTTTGCACAATTTTCCAAAACGGTTCCATGATCCTTTGTGTGGTCCCTGAACACGTAAAACATAAAGAAAACAGCAGACGTATGGGCACAATCAGGTTAGAACTGATTTGACTGATATTTTGCATCCTGACAATACCACGGATGTCAATTATGTGTTTGCACGTGCGTGTAATACATATGTATGTATGTATGTATGTATGTATGTCACGTTCGTACACACATACGTACGTGTGTATGCATGTACGTACGCATGTCTTTGTCTGTGTGTGTGGTTGTGTATGTGTGTATATATATATATATATGTGTGTGTGTGTATATTTTCGTTTAATGAGCTTGGCAACTCCGAAGAGGGTCACATACTACAGCACACTCTCAAAGGGGTGTGTGTGTGTTGTTAGTATCGTGCATGCCTTTCCATTCACAACTTGTGCTGGCAGCAGTCGTAGGATCCAAACCAGGTGAGGGTCATCAGCTCAGTAAATGAATGAGTGCGAGTGAGAGAAAGTGCATAGCTGAACTCGCGTGCCTTTCTAACTGCCGACACGAAGTCTTAGTCAAAGCCAAGGTATTTAGACTGGACTCCACCCCTCCACTCTAGCCTAACACATGGGGTAATGCCCCTTCAACTTTAACTGAAAGGAGAGGAGTAGAGTTTCAATGGTCGCCTGAGTAGAATGAAAAATCTGTGGACTTTATTAATGACGGATGAAGATGGTTCGGATCTGAGGAAAGCCAATGACAACAAAGCACGCTATAATTACTACCATGAAGTAATGCATGCTGGGAAGGTACATTCGATTACCTTCATTTCAGGAAATTATTTTAGTGCATTCAAGAAAACGAACCAACATGTAGATACAGTTAGGTGGGGTATAGGTTTCTTTGGCTTTGTACACCGTAGGTCATTTCCTCCATATGAGATAACAATGGGGAAATTCAATGCAAAATTAATCTCATGAACAAAAAACTCATGAACACAACCCCCCCACCCCCCGTGGTTTAATTTGCATACATTACAGGGCTGTACCACAGGGGTATATACAGACACACCACAGTATTTGGTTGTACAACAACAGGAACATCTTTTCACACATTGTTTCATACACACGTGTTCTATGTGCGAGCACATTCTGGTGTTTGTTGCAAGGTGAAGAAAAAAGCAAAACGAGCTGGAGCAAGCCCAGAAAGACGCAAGTGAGGTGACTAAACCGCACGGCGTCAGCAAAAAGGCCCGTGACGAGTTCACGCCAAAGACGTCGATTGACGCAACACCAACTAATTTGTCGGCAGCCATGCAATATCCTGAGCCTTCAGCCAGTCCCAGCCGGCAGTGGAAGGCTTCAGGATGTCTTCCACAACACACACGCACACATACGCGCGCACACACACACACACATGTGCAGACACGCACGCACACACGTACGCCCACACAGCAACTCAACCGAGTGACGTATTCACTCGCTTTGCTTCCTACAGAATCATAATTTGGGAGTTTTTTTTCGGCCCTAGGCAGCATTGTTCTGAACAGACTGAGCCGTGACATAATGTCGTCAGGGCTTTTATTGGCTGACAAACGGGGCCAGCGTTAATGGAGACGACTAGAGAATCCATGGGATCCAAACGCTCCATTGTTTCAGCGGTAGGTATTTGCTTTTTTGTTTTTTTGTTTGCTTGCAGACAATGAGAGGCAAGAAAGTCACTCGCAAAACACTTCTGAGCACCCGGAGACTGTCCAGCGTACAACACTAATCTTCAATGCGGGACCCACTCATGGGCCTTTCTTCAGAATGAGGCCATTTCACTTCCATTTCAATGGGTTAGGGTTGGGGCCTATACCACAACATTTAGGCTCTGTCCCAATTCTCCCTCTTCTAGATTTGAGCCCTAACCCTAGATTTTGCACGTTTCTGTGAAGGCGTAGGGTGTCCCAATACTTAGGGGAGCAAGGGGGAGTGCTGTTTTTCCCTTGAAATCATCCCTTGAACGCTAGCCAGCTTGGGAGCTGACTTGCAGCTAAGGGCACTCAAAGCAAGTGTTCTTGTTAAGGGGAGAGAAATGGGACTGGGCCTTACTGTCCTTAATATTTCTCTTCATGCGTCACCTATTTTGTGTAAAATATGATTCATGTGCGTGAAAACTGTTCCCCCCTTGTATAAAGCAGGTCAGAATTAAGGACTTCCTGCTCCCATTGGGAAGGAATTTTGAACTTGTAACGAGAAATGTGAGTTCCATAAATCTAAAAGCAAATTTTAATAAACATATACTTAAAAGTAGGCCTGGGCAATACAACAATATATTATCGTATCGTGATAGACTTTTGATAAATATCAATATGAAACATGTTCAATATATATATCGATAAGAGACTGGACCACTGAATCTAGCAGCTGGGTTTGTTACACAAACACGGCTCCATACTTATTTACAATATCTGAGTGTTTTTCATTGTTGTGTCGACATTGGAGTATTTATCAATGAATGAATGAATGAATGAACAGTGGAAGGTCATATTAAGCGTCAAACAGAAGTGTTTAAATCCAGCATGGTAATTCCTAGTCTTTTTAGGTCACTACAATTATCAATAGTTATCGATATCGTCCAATATGATCAAGTTATATCGTGATATGTCTTTCAGCCATATCGCCCAGGCCTACTTAAAAGCAGAAGTTACTGTTTGTAGAGCGTATAATCGATCTGGTCTCTCTTCATGCTCTGGTTTATTTCCTTCATGGCTCCACAGCTTTGAAACGTCTTCCATACTGCGATGCTGCCATCCTCTTAAATGGAACACATATGAATATTTGATGGTCACAAATTGGTAAATAATCAATATGGTATCCGTTGTAGCTCTTAATGATATCCTCTGTATCCTCTTCTTAGTTTTCCTTTATTTTTACGTCAGGAGATCCAACATCTGGGCACGGAGGTGTGCTCAGACTTCACTTTGCGGGGCCTTGGTGGCGACAGGAAAAGCCAAAAGACAGCCGGTCGTATCTAACAATAAAAGATAACGACAAGAGACAGAGGTCAGAATGTCTAATGCCAGCAGAAGGGCATTCAAACAAATGTGTAATCTCCAAATTTTGTTTAAACACGACAAAATCACTTCTACACAAAGTGTCTGTCTGTTGGTTTGCATTTCCGTGTGTGTGTGTGTGTGTGTGTGTGCGTGCATGTTGGGTCGACGTTGGCTGCCGATTCAGCTGGATTCTTACGGGGACGTCATTCCTTTGTATTTTGAACGGTATCTACTCAACCAATGAAATTAGTTGAACGCAGATAGAAATTATTTATTTACTATCTATGTGCTTTTCTTAAAGGTCCTGTAGGATTAAGTGCTCGTCATTTGAGTGTAATCTAGAAAGGTACCTAGAAAGGTAATAGTCATCCATCAGCTATTCGTGAGTGAAGGCTCAGGAGTATATCAGTTCTGGTTGTGTGCACACCTGCGTCTGTATGAGACTATTGAGATCTGCTGGCCAATCCCGGCTCACTTCTGAACAATCAGGGCATCCGTTCTCTGATTGGTTTGGGGAATACATATTGCCTGGGAACACTCAGCGTTATCATCTCATTGGTGGAAAAGTGTAGGCAAGGGTTATTTATTTTCTCTCCTTAAATCTAGAATCCTATCTACAGCACCTTTTTTTTTTAAGGGGATGTATGGAGCTAATGCTTGGCTTTCCATGTCTGCTATGGAGCCAGATCACATCCCCTAACCACTGACCCTATCTATAGTATGGTGGAAAAACATTATCATCATGACGGGTTGGGAATGGGATGATGAACAGAATGGGGCCGTGCCCGCACATATGAATATAGCCACACCAAACGATCAGAATCCTGACTCTTTCGGCTTGACTTCTAGATTAGGACATGAGACTAGATTTGTCTCCAGTAAAGACCTGATTTGAAACACGTTTGGGACTACAGTAAGTCGGCTTGGTCAACGGTTTCATGATTTAAGATAACGAACAGAGTTGCCACAAGTCACCAGGAGGTAAACATTGTCACTTTGGGTCATTTAATTGGGGATGTTTGCAACGATAACACCATAAAACCTTATCCCTGAGCATGCTTTGATGGGCCCTTTTCATCCACATTATTCTTGACAAGGAGCCATTCAGTTCAGAGCATGATAACAACGTAGGGAGAGCGACCGAAACAATCCACTAGACGTCCAGCGGCCACAGGGGCCGTGATGCGGGTCCGGAGCTAATCTGGTGTGGACTATGCTCTCTTCCTCTGACGCTTTATGGACGAACAAACAGCGGACTGTCTCCCTCTCTGCGCCCTCGCCTGTGTTGTTCTTTGATTGGACCGTGTGGGGGATTATGTAATCGCGTTTTATTGAGGCATGTGTGATTAGGCGACGAGGATGAGCGACGGTTTTGGTTTTGGTTCTTTTGTTCAAACCCCGGTGCGGTTGCGGCGGAGCAGGCGGTGAGCACGCGCTCACAGACACGCTGCGTACGCGCCGTGTCTCTGCCCTGAGCTCCAGCTCCGTATGCATTTGTCACTAAAATGAGAATGGAGATTTCCATTTTTTTTGTTATGGTACTTAATTTATTCTTTTCCGTGCAAATCCGAGTGTGTGTGATGGTTCTCGTACACCTGCCACACGAACGGAGCGGGGCTGTCGCTCTGTGGGCTTGTGATTACTGACCGGTTTGACTGCCTGGGTTAGTGTGAGCACAAAGCCCATGCCCTCTGGCACAGTTGCTATTTATAACGGTCATGTTTACAAGGAGATGTGATCCATACAACCAGAGGAGACCAGTCGGGTTGTTTTGTTGACGGCCACAACTCTAACGGTAACAGTGAAAACCAAACTTGACGTGTCGCATCTGGGAGGATAATGGCTTAGAATGAGCCATGTTTGAAGGGCTATGGCACTTCAACCCTAATTCACAGCCAAACCCCCCCCCCCCAGCACACACCCAACAGACTCAGGTCACAGCACACACCCAACAGACTCAGGTCACAGCACACACACCGAACAGACTCAGGTCACAGCACACACCCAACAGACTCAGGTCACAGCACACACACCGAACAGACTCAGGTCACAGCACACACCCAACAGACTCAGGTCACGGCACACACCCAACAGACTCAGGTCACAGCACACACCCAACAGACTCAGGTCACAGCACACACCCAACAGACTCAGGTCACAGCACACACACCGAACAGACTCAGGTCACAGCACACACCCAACAGACTCAGGTCACAGCACACACACCGAACAGACTCAGGTCACAGCACACACCCAACAGACTCAGGTCACGGCACACACCCAACAGACTCAGGTCACAGCACACACCCAACAGACTCAGGTCACAGCTCACACCGAACAGACTCAGGTCACAGCACACACCGAACAGACTCAGGTCACGGCACACACCCAACAGACTCAGGTCACAGCACACACCCAACAGACTCAGGTCACAGCACACACCCAACAGACTCAGGTCACAGCACACACCTAACAGACTCAGGTCACCGAGCTCGCCAGACTGTCCGACGACCGCTAACCTGGTTGGTGTGTCAGGGCCTTTAGATCCCTCTCCTATGTTGTCAGGGTGACCTCCACTTTATAACTAACCAGTGGACGAGTAACCCGACGAAGTAAAAACAGGTGATCTGAGCAGTGGCCAAACACAAGGGCCCAGGCCGTGCGTCCGTGTGCGTCCGTGTGCGTCAGCCCGGTCTGCCTTTGAACACATCAGCAGATGTTCCAGCTGTTCGCTTCAGGACGGCACCGCTGCCGGGCCGCTGGGCTGGCCTGGCCTGGCGTGGGATGACCTCATGGTGGAAACAGGGCTCCAACAAAGAGCTTCTTCCTCCCATAGTCGTCTGCCCGTGCACTCCGGTCTGGGCACTGCTGCCGTCGGTTTCCTCTGGTAACGTGTGACGCGCAAACACACACTGATAGTGACGGAGCGCTTACCGTCAGGCCCCACGCTGAAACATGGCCCCTTCCCTTGATTGTTTTTTAACCTAGAATCGCCCCCACCCCCTTAATAACACGATGGTTATCAAGTGGAGCACACTGACACACAACCCGATTAAGCAAACACACACACACACACACGTGTAGTTTGCTTGGTAGAGTTTTGTACTTATGACCAGGATTCGCCAGGATTCATATGACTTAATGGACTTTGCAGGCAAAATCGGAACCATGAATTTGCATTATACATTATATTTATATTATATTTCCATACTGGGTCGAGTCTCATGGCAACACATCGACCCATCACCACCAGTCCCCTTCAGTGTCTCACATTTATTTTACTGCTGTGGTTTCACCAAGATTAGGAGTTATTGATCCACGCTAAATCGATCCCATAACAAGGAAAATGGCTTACTTGAATGTCAATTAAAATCATTGCGATATTTTGTTGAGTTTCACATATCCTATTACCAACAGTTTTTCAGATTGTAATCAGCCAGTGATGGTGCGGGCCTGCTTTGCCTCTTGCTTGGTAGCGTTTGGCCAGTAGGACCAGGATTCCCTCGGATGACCTAATTGACTTTGCAGACAAAACTGGAACAATGACTTTGCATGCATTACTTTTCCATGTTGGGATCACGATTCTCACGGGAAACCCCCGATCCACCCCACCTCCAGTCCCCCGACCTGCACAACATCTCCATGACAACAGACCCGGCCTGCGAACTCCTGCAAATATGTTGTCAGTGGAAAAGCAAGGCGTGTCTCAGGGAAATTCAACCATTTGCATCCCAGACTGAGGCCGCAAGGTTTTGGGTTCATTCCGCATGTATGTGGATTCACTAACATGGCTGCAAAACCTTTTAAGGGGTTCTCCCGTTTCGCACTCTCTCACGGTGTTCAGAAAACGCTCATGTACAGATTGCTGCCAGATGCAAGATAATTTAATCACATACATAGATTTTTGAGGATGTGGTGCAGACATGCTTACCACACCAACAACAAATCCGTCAAGTGTCACAGTCAAGGCTGCGTCCGTTGGTCTCATTTTATAAATGAGTTTAGGTCGCATACACCGAGCGTAAACGTCTGGGGCTCGTTCTCCCACGTCCAAAAGCTACCTGAAACCATCCTCCAGCGGGTGCCTACCTTTGTCCGAGTACACCGCATGGAACGAAGAATTCATGGCGTGCAACGGTAGAAAGGGAATGACGACATTGCTAGAGATCCAAATCTGTCACACGTACACGCACGCACACGCACGCACACGCACGCACGCACACACACACACAGGCTGTTGTCCCTGCTGTTAGACTTTATGGGTGCTTCACTCAGCAGGCTGCTTGATGGCCTGTATGTACATAAAGGGGTGTTGGCCGACATGCACCAGAGCGCGCACTCCTGCATGTGTGAAAAGCAGAGGCTGACGAACCCTGAACAGGAAACAACAGAAGAGAGCGACTCAGACCTCGCCGTGCTGCTGGTTTGTTTGGGGGAAAATTACGAAGTCGACAATTGCAAACAGGTGTAATGAAGCGGGGATTTCCTCAGCTCGCGTTTATTTTACTGTTGTGGTTTCGCCGAGATTAAGAGCTACTGATCCAAGATACACATCTGATCCCCTAACAAGGACAATGGCTTGCTTGAATGTCAAATACAATCATTTAGAATATTTTTTGCACATTTTTCAGATTGGAATCAGCCGAGGATGGACAGTGTAGGCCTGCCTTGTCTTTCACAAAGTATGTGTTCCGCCAAGATTGAAATAATACATGTTTCCTTGTCATTCAAATCATTGGCTCCGTCGTTGTTTAGAGCGCTGGAGAACCACCAGAGAGCAACACCCAGACAGGAAAGTACCTGTCAGTGTCACACTCGGATAAATCGGTTTTCAGCCAAAACGTTAATCCTATGATTTCCTGAACTGTGGGCTCAAATGTGTGAGCAGCATTGGTGGGTGGACGTGGAGTACGATGAGAGTTATTACAGGAGGGAAAACCCTGGAATAAGGCGCTGGTACAGGAATGTGTGGACAGCCATAGTGCCATGAGGGAAGTGTCGGGTGAGAAGGGAGAAGAGGAGAGTCCAATCGAAGGAGAGGACCTACAGCTGTTTGCTGTTTGCTGTTTGCTGGTCAACTTTGTGTGCCAGTAGCAGGGCGGGGTGGGGCGGTAGGCTGCTCCGCCACAATCACTTCACACCGTGTTACTGTTGACCCCCGAAGCAGGAAATGAATGTGACGCGTCAGACACCTTTTGTCTCGATGGCGCGGGGGCAGTGGCTGGTAGAGCGGGTTGGCTGGTAACCTGAAGGTTGCTAGTTCGATCCCCCGGCTCCTGAGTAGTCGAGGAGTCCCCGAGCGAGACGCCGCCTGTCGAGCTGGCTGTCGGCCTGCGTGGTCGACTCGACATTCACACGCTGTCGGAGTGTGAATGTGTGAATGAACGGCTGTAAGTCGCTTTGGACAAAAGCGTCTGCAGAATCCCCTGAATGTAAACGCAAGGCCTCGCGTGGTTCCTCTCTGGTGCTCATTGGTCGGTCGTGGTTCCTCTCCGGTTCCCGTCTCCCAGCCTCCCCCCGCAGGACGTTCTGTACCTCGACGTTCCGATGGCTTTTCTAAAACGACGTGGATGGTCTGTGTGTGGTTCTCCTGAGGTTCACCCGGGCCCTGACACCAGGAGGTGTCCGTCTTGTTTACGCCCGGGTCCACCGCCGCCCCGCCGAGCAGCAGGTGCTCTGAGTTTATGATTCTCTCGGGGGATATTCTGACTCGAGTTATTAATACATTGAAGTTGGACCAGGCT
>NC_140275.1:1025320-1077719 GCF_964030765.1 Micromesistius poutassou
GGGTACGCACGCACATACACAGAGACGCACGCACACACACACGCAGAGCGACACACACGCACGCACGCAGAGACACACACATGCAGAGAGACACACACACGCACACACACACACACGCAGAGAGACACACACGCACACGCTGAGAGACACACACACACACACACACACACACGCAGAGAGAGAGAGACACACACACACACACGCACACACACACACGCAGAGAGACGCTCACACTCACACAGAATTCCCACCCAATCTGGCACCACTGCTCCCCCCCTGACTGTGCCCCCCCCCCCCACCCCCCCCCCAGGTACGGACCCGTCCACAGACCTGCGTGGGACAGGCTTCCTGGGCCTGATGCACACGCTGTACTTCGTCATGGACCCCGAGACTCTGCCGCTGGCCCGGGACATCTACAAGCTCTCCCAGCACCCCACCCAGGTACCCCCCGCGACCCCCCCCACCCCACACCCCACACCCAGGTACCCCCCGCAACCCCCCCCACCCCACACCCAGGTACCCCCCGCGACCCCCCCCACCACACACCCAGGTACCCCCCTCCCCCGCTCAGATTTAAGTCAGAAAAAAAAGAGACACACCTTTTATAAAAACTCAAAACGTGTTATCTCATATTGGAGCGGCCAGAACGACGTGTGCCTGTTGGTTTTAATACCTGTATTTAATACCTGTTTGTTTAATACCTGAGTGTATTTAATACCTGTTTGTTTAATACCTGAGTGTATTTAATACCTGTTTGTTTAATACCTGAGTGTATTTAATACCTGTTTGTTTAATACCTGAGTGTATTTAATACCTGTTTATTTAATACCTGAGTATCCGGGGTCTTCGTGGAATAACCCCGCCTTCTCTTTCCTCGCCGTTGCAGAATTTCCCCTTCAGCGTGATGTCAATCAACATGACCCGCATCGCCCTGCAAGTGCTGAGAGAAGAGGCCCTCTCCAAGTGAGCCCCGGCCCCCACTCCCACAGCCCCGCACCACCTCCACCACCTCCACCACCACCACCACCCCACACCCACCACCACCTCCACCACCACCACCACCACCACCACTCCCACAGCCCCGCACCACCTCCACCACCACTCCCACCACCACCACCACCACCACCACCACCTCCACCACCATCACCCCCACCACCTCCACCACCACTCCCACCACCTCCACCACCACCCCCACCACCACCACCTCCACCACTCCCACAGCATCCACCCCCCCACCCCCACCACCTCCACCACCACCACCACACCCACCACCACCAGCACCACCACCACCATCACCCCCTCCCACAGCCCCGCACCACCTCCACCACCCCCACCCCCACCACCACCATTCACATGACACTATTCAGGGCGTTTAGCAGATAAATACAAACAAATGGGATCCTTAGGATCCTAAGAAACACACATAACTCAAATAATACAGTTCATGTTCCAAAGGGAGAGGGTGAAGTTGAAAACTGAAAAGTGTTCATAGTGCCAAGTGTTCATAGTGCCAAGTGCCAAGCACAAACAATCACTAGGTTAACCCATTCCCTGCATAAAGCAGAGACAGCTAGGATGAGACGCTACACGATGCTCAGTACTATTTTTTAACGACATACAATACGTGCATTAGAGGGTTGTTTTTAGGAGATTAAGGTAGGAGAAGGGCGGAGGGAGGTAAGGGAGGAGACCACCACCACCAGCACCACCACTGTACCCCCCCCTGACCCCCTGTGCTCTCTCTCTCTCTCTCTCTCTCTCTCAGGGAGTGTAACCGACGGCAGCAGGTGGTGGGGGTCCTGAACGAGTTCTACGTGGCCACCTACCTGCACCTGTTCCAGCTGTGGAAGACCCAGCAGAAGACCATCTCCGACTCCGGCTACGTGCTGAAAGGTACCGGCCGCGTTGAACCACGCGGGCCCGCAACGTTTCATGCGGGGGGTCGTTGGCCAATTGTTGGGACGACAAAACCGCAGAACATGTAGAATAATACGTTCTCGGTTTTAGTCCCGGTCCTTACGTTTCTTGAACGGCCTTTTTAGTTTTTCCTCCTTTTTTTTGACTGCATTTATGTACCGCTTTTCTAACCAGTGGCCACACAAAGCACGTTCACCCATTCATCCCCGCACACATTCACACACCGACGGAGGTGTCAGCCACGCAGGGCGACAGCCAGCCGCCAGTCAGGGTGAGGGCGTCTCGCTCAGGGACGCCTCCACACTCTAGGAGCTCGGAGGAGGAGCCGGGGATCGAACCAGCGACCCTCCGGTTCCCAGCCAACCCCCGCTCTACCTCCTGAGCCACATGCATCATCGGGTCTACGATGGTAATGATGCTGGTCGTGTGTGTGTGTGTGTGTGTGTGTGTGTGTGTGTGTGTGTGTGTGTGTGTGTGTGTGTGTGTGTGCGTGTGCGTGCGCGTGCAGAGGTGGAGCTGTTTGCCAAGAAGAACCCCAAGCAGATGATGCGGAGGCTGGAGGTCTTCCTGAAGGAGCAGCGGGCGGGGGCGGGGCCGCGGGGGGCGTCTCCGGACCCCCTGGCCCCCCAGGGGTCCCCCAGCCTGGGCGGGGCCCGACCGGGGTCGGGGTCCGGGCAGGGCAGCAAGGAGAAGCAGATGCACTTCACTGGAGTCTGCGAGCTGCCCCCGGACATGGAGGGAGAGGCCCGACTCATCTAAGCTTGTGTGTGTGTGTGTGTGTGTGTGTGTGTGTGTGTGTGTGTGTGTGTGTGTGTGTGTGTGTGTGTGTGTGTGTGTGTGTGTGTGTGTGTGTGTGTGTGTGTGTGTGTGTGTGTGTGTGTGTGTGTGTGTGGAGGATGCTTACCCCACTCGGCCCTTATTACCCAGGAGGCGCTTCTAGCAGACAACCCCCCCCCCAGGGCGTGTGGGGGGGGGGGGGGGGGGGGGGGCGGGTCCGCGGTCGCTGGGCTGATGCCGACCAGCCTCCACGAGGTGGTCCACAGCCACGGCTACCACGGCAACGACACAAACAACACTACGAGGAAAACCAGGGTTCTGCTTTTCGGGTTTAGCCCTAGAGCGCCTAGAGGCCGTGGGGGGGCTGCTCCGTCAGGCCGGCGGGGGCGGGCAGACAGACAGACGGCACTTTGTTTTGGTGGGGGGGGGGGGGGGGGGGGGGGTTTGCGTTCCCTACTGTAATGCATTCTTAGTGAGGGTGCCCCCCCCCCCCAGTGTGAGGTCCGGTCTTCCGGGCGTTCCTGACACCTACTCCAGGAGTAGGTGTTGATTAGAGATTAACATGGTTGAAGAAAACTATAATCTATAAATGTATATATAAATACACATAAATATATAAATATAAATATATATATATATATATGTATATATATATTTTAAATGATCTAAGGACGAGTAATATTGAAGTCCTTTGCAAAGGGACCGCGGACGTCCCTAAAGTTATAGAGTAGTTTAAAAAGCAGCCCAGGGCGAACGCAGCGAGTGACTGCCCTGTGGTCCTCAGAAGGCCCCCCCCCCCCCCCCCCCCGGAGCGCTGCCTCTGGCGTCAGCGGCGCAGGTGGGTCTAGCGTAGCGATAGCCTAGCGATAGCGTATGTGCTTGCCTTGGTCACCAGAGGGCCGGGCCAACCTTCTGCTATATGAGCTGTCTTTACATTCCGAGCATGTGACAGTGTGGGCAGTTGCAAAGCTGGCGCATGCGTGCGTGTGTGTGTGTGTGTGTGCGTGCGCGTGCGTGCATGTGTGTGCGTGTGAGTGAGAGAGATGGATGAAACGAACAGGCTGATATGACGGGACGCAGACGGCCTCTGGTCAGACGGCCTCTGGTCAGACGGCCTCTGGTCAGACGGCCTCTGGTACGGTATGCAATCCCAGCTCTCCTCAATGATAATCAACACAAGAAGACGACTGTGTGACGATCCACTTCGTTCCTAACTTCAGGGTTTGTGTGCATGAGCCAGTGAACGAGTGCGTGTGTGTGCGTTTGTGTGCGTCTGTGTTTTATGTATGTGTGTGTGTGTGTGTGTGTGTGTGCGTGACACGACAGGAACTGACAACAGATGGGTTGTTTGTGTTTTTCGTTGTCTTTCTGTTTCCTTGGCACACGATGAAGCCAGCTTTTATCAGAGCACCTGCTGCAGTAAGCGACGTCGTTCGCCCGCCGGTGGAACACCAGTCAGAGAAAGGACCCGCTCCTCGTACACACAACACATCCCCCCCCCCCCCGCCCCCCGCGCGTTCGCTACAGACCCTGGCAGGGGTCGGGCCGCCAACAGGCCTCCGTCCCGGTCGTCCCCCCCCCCCCCCCCCCACCTCCCCACCCCCCCACCCCCCCACCGCTGGCACCTTGGTGGTCCCGAGGTGAAAACCGCCATCGGCCCGTCCCGCGCGTCCCTGGCCTGTAGCGTTCTTCAGGTAGCAACTAGTACTGTAGCATCGCGTCTCCTCCTCCTCCTCCTCCTCCTCCTCCTCCTCCTCCTGGTAAAGCTTCAGTAATCAGCCGATCACGTCCGTTAGTACGGGGAAAGAAATCTTCACGCTTGGCCGTTTGCGTCTCTGACCCCCCCCTCCTCCTCGTCTCTGACCCCCCCCTCCTCCTGGTCTCTGACCCCCCCCCCCCTCCTCCTCGTCTCTGACCCCCCCCTCCTCCTCGTCTCTGACCCCCCCCTCCTCCTCCTGGTCTCTGACCCCCTCCTCCTCCTCGTCTCTGACCCCCTCCTCCTCCTCCTGGTCTCTGACCTCCTCCTCCTCCTCGTCTCTGACCCCCTCCTCCTCCTCGTCTCTGACCCCCTCCTCCTGGTCTCTGACCCCCTCCTCCTGGTCTCTGACCCCCTCCTCCTCCTCCTGGTCTCTGACCCCCTCCTCCTGGTCTCTGACCCCCTCCTCCTCGTCTCTGACCCCCTCCTCCTCCTCCTGGTCTCTGACCCCCTCCTCCTCCTCCTGGTCTCTGACCTCCTCCTCCTCCCCGTCTCTGACCCCCCCCTCCTCCTGGTCTCTGACCCCCTCCTCCTCCTCCTGGTCTCTGACCCCCTCCTCCTCCTCCTCGTCTCTGACCTCCTCCTCCTCCTCGTCTCTGACCTCCTCCTCCTCCTCGTCTCTGACCTCCTCCTCCCCGTCTCTGACCCCCCCCTCCTCCTGGTCTCTGACCCCCCCCTCCTCCTCCTCGTCTCTGACCCCCCCCTCCTCCTCCTCATCTCTGACCCCCCCCTCCTCCTCCTGGTATCTGACCCCCTCCTCCTCCTCCTGGTCTCTGACCTCCTCCTGGTCTCTGACCCCCTCCTCCTGGTCTCTGACCCCCTCCTCCTGGTGTATCCCAGGCCACCCGTTGGGCGTGGGGGTGATGGTGGTGTTTATGGATGCTTGGTCCAGGGACCGGGGGAACCTGACTCAGACGTCGTCCTCCTCTCGCCCCTGTGCGTCCGGCGTTGTGCGACGTTTCGTTTAGAAGTCTCTGGTCGTCAGGTAGTGCCAGCAGGTCGTCCATGCGTGTGAAACGGTACCGCTGAAGCAGAACCCCCGCTACAACCCCCCCCCCCCCTCACAGAACGCACACCCGCCGCGCGCGTGGAGAGATATATATCAATAAATACAACGATACGCAGTTATATTTTTTATTATTTATTGACATTTTTATACACCCTTTATCGACTTTTTATGAGTGAGCTGAACATTATAATTTTCGCCAAGCGCTTGCAAGAGATTTAGTCGGACAGCAGAATTTGCACTCTTTGTCGAATGTTGGTCATGTGTGTGAGGTGTGCAGAGGAGGAGGAGGAGGGGGGGGGGGGGGGGGGTCCAGGCCATCTACAACAGCCATAATGCTTATTATTGCCCACCTGTACATCAGGCTCCATGTCCGAGCCCCCTTCCCTCGGGCCTCAACCGACTGTGGATATAATCTCACGTTTAGTTTAATTTGATCTCTATCAAAAGGTGTGTGTGTGTGTGTGTGTGTGTGCGCGTGTGTGCTCGGGTGTGCATCAGGAAGTTTGTACATAGAGAATAGATGATTGTATTTGTATGATTGTCAGTAGGGCATTAAAACTGAGACACATTTCTTACCTCAAGACCTGAGAGGACCCTCTCCTTTCTCTCTCTTGATGTTTGTCCGGGGGAGGCCTCCGTCCGCCGGGTCGCGTTCTGAACGGACTCCGCGCTCTCTGTTGGTTTCGTCTCCGTTCTGTTCGGTTTCCTTTTGGGTCCCTTCTGGGTTTTTTCTCTGTCAGACGTTTTTGAATATACATGACATGAAATGTGACATATATATATATATTCAAACACGCTGTGTCAAAAAGAAGGACCCCCCCCCCCCCCCCACATGATGGCATATTTAAACACACGAGTTAGTCAATGTGTATTGTGTATACTAGGAAGACATTTAGAGACACACTATAGGCCCCTGACACTTAGGAGACGGAGACGGGAGGTCACGTTGGATTGGCTGGCGTTTACCATGTTGATATAAGCTGGTTTCTTGTGGCTTCAGTGGTAGTACGGTATACTCTTGCTGTGATCTAAGTGTTTGATGTCAAGAGAAAAACACTCACTTCAACCCTGTCCCAACAGCTGCACTCACTAAAAACAAGCCGGTGCAATATATGATTGTAAGTATATAGGCTACTGTATTATTAGCAGTCACGATACTGTATACGCTTCAAACCTTAGCATATATATTCAATATCCAAACTCTTTTTTTTTTCTCTCTCTCTCTCTCTGCAAATAAAATCATGAATGACTCCCAACTTTTTTTTTTTTTTTTTGACCGGTTCCAACGGATCAAATTATCGTTGCGTTGGGTTATCGTTTGGAAAAGTAATCCAGATCAAAGTGGAAACGGGTCCAGGCAGACGGTCGGACGCGCTCGTCACGGCAGCGGTCTGAAGCTCTGCGTCCTACAATAGCTCGGCTGATACAATCACTTCTCTCAATATCCTGCGCTTTATATGAAGGTGTTTTACTGTTGGCGTTGTCGTCTTGTCCCAGAGCATTTTATGACTGTACCTTGATTGTAGAAGCCCTATTTTGTAATGAGAGGTATTTCAGATTATGTGCTGTTGTACATTCAATGTATTGTATGAAGAACGTTAAATAAATGCCGTTTTAAAATTGTGTTTTAAAATTGTCTGTTTTGTAATTGCAATTCATCCATTCCGGCTGCTTGATGGGCCTTTCATGTGCTCTGATTGTGAATGAAGTCGCAGGCGGTAGTTGCAGCGTTACACCACTAGAGGGCGGTCTAGGATAATCATCCGAAGACCCTTTCTGTAATAAAACAGCACTGTCCCACTCGCGTAAAGCAATGCATAGCGCCATTCATTTATTAACTAGGCAAATTGATGTTTGACCTCGATGTATTAATAATACGATCACTAATAACTACTTATCCTGATGTTATAACTAATGGGTCTACACCCTACAAACTCCTCCATCCACATGGCTTATAAAACGAGCAGACTGAAATCGCAGCTCCAGTATCTTTTGCGTTCCCTACCTTAACAACAATACATACATTGCAGACCATGCAAAATGTGCGCTAATTCACGTCCTCTGAAAGAAAACGTCAGATTATCGCAGTATTGCCAGCGGCGCGGATGCGATAAGCTTTCCCCCGTGTTGATGGTTATATAAGTTGAATGAGGGGCTGTGAATCTCCGAAGGCGCCTCGGTTCCGCCGCTGCATCTGTGTTCAATCAAGCTCTGGGCCGCGGCCCCGCAGTGTCCGGTGACAGATGACCTGCAGAACCAGTGCGCACACGATCATGGAAAAAAAAAGATATACCTGGAAGGGTTCAACCAATTCCAGGTATGTATTTTATTGTTGTATTGGTTAAGATGAGTAGTCATCACTTCTCTTGACATTGTTTGGGTCCCTGTGTCTACCAGACCCGGATTAAAGTGAAGGAGAAATGACAGTTAGGCATTGTTTTTGAACATAATATTAGGTTGTGTTTCTCCAGAGAGGCTACACGGTTTTTGAATGCCAAATACTCTGGCGTGTTTCTTTCTCTTGATGGCCAGTAAGGGGAGTAGGAGAGGGGGGGGTACACATTCTTCTACCATTTGTACCTAGTGAGCCTTCTGGAAAAAAAGGGCTCTCTCCCACGCATGCATTCGCTCTCCCTCAAATCTCTCTCTCTCTCTCTCTATCGCTCTCCCCCCCTCTCTCTCTCTCTCTCTCTCTCTCTCTCTCACACTCTGATGTCAGTGTTTCCTGCCGCAGGAGATGCTGTGTGCTTGATGACTCGACGATTTTATCAACACAACTACAGATTCACACATCAATCAGGTTCCTAGTCCAAACCAAACAGTGAAAAACTGACTGTAAGGAAGTTGGTGTTTTGATTCATGCGGGTTGGAAGAATTAAATAAAGCACTAAGAACATCATAGCTATTGTTTGCTTTGCTGCTGGCAAATACCTCGAACATCAGGACAGCAACTGGCTGTTCCTGTGTTTTTTTTTATGATTGGTGTCACTGTGAAGAGGCTGAAATAAGATGTTTCAACTAAGAAAAGTTTTCCATTAAATAATCGGATTGATAAAAGATGTCTCCTCATTATTCTTAATCCCCTCCTACTCCGTGAAGCTGACGCAGAACAAGTAGTTCTCTGTGTTATTAAAGTCAGATGAGGAATACAGAGAACACATAAGTCCAACTTTTCAGTTGGAACCGTATTGTCTTCTGAGCACGGCCTTTCCATCGCCCGGTGGTTAATACGCAACACGAGGATCACACAATGCTTCTGCTGTTTGTGTCCTACCTGTTCAGCCTCACGTGTGCAGAAGGATTTTGAGGATTCATATTTCGTCCATGGCGGCTCCTCCAATAGTTTATGTAATGACTTACTTTAGCAGGTGCATATGTGAGTCTGTTCTCAATGTACAGAAATGTACAGAAATATGCATGTCTGTTTGGCACACATAAGGAAGAGACAAATATGCAGTAGACGCCACATTTCATCTCCAAACTGCTTCAAGGAGACCAGTGTCAGGACAACCTACGACAACCTAGCAACACCAACGCTGTGCTCCACTAGTACAGTATACAATTAAAATCCAGTGTTATTTTAATTTAAATTGCCTGTGTTTTAGGAAGTTGAATCCGCGGATGACAGTTGCCTGCACAGAATGGGGGCATTCTTTTGGTTTTAAGCTCAATCTTGAATGAAGCTTATGTAGCATAGCCCCACCGGCCACGGCGTAGGGGCAGGCCAGACAGAAAGGAAAAAATGACACTTCTGCAAGTCAAATGGAAAACCGGGAGCCATCCTGCAGCCAAACACTCTGCTAGGAAAAAGGAATTTATGTTCCGCTGCCTGCGCGACTGTTTTCATTCTCCCTGAATTCCACTCTGTAATGATAAGTGGACTTTGGCATTGTTAGCACACAAAAGCAAACACACTATCCCCCCCCCACCAGCTTAGCCTACCCATCCCTGCCCCCCTCTTCCCCCCCACCACCACCTCTTCCTCCTTCTCCCCCTCCTCCTGCTACTCCCCTTGCTCTCTTCTTTGGAATTCACTCGCTCTATTCCCTGCTGATTTGCTCCAAGTCTCTAACCTGCAGGGTTAGAGACCTCTAGTCTGCAGGGTGAGAGGGTGAGACACCTCTAGTCTGGAGGGTGAGACACCTCTAGTCTGCAGGGTGAGACACCTCTAGTCTGGAGGGTGAGACACCTCTAGTCTGCAGGGTGAGACACCTCTAGTCTGGAGGGTGAGACACATCTAGTCTGCAGGCTGAGAGGGTGAGACACCTCTAGTCTGGAGGGTGAGAGGGTGAGAGACCTCTAGTGTGGAGGGTGAGAGACCTCTAGTCTCCAGGGTGAGAGAGCTCTAGTCTGCAGGGTGAGAGGGTGAGAGTGCTCTAGTCTGCAGGGTGAGACACCTCTAGTCTGGAGGGTGAGATACATCTAGTCTGCAGGGTGAGAGACCTCTAGTGTGGAGGGTGAGAGACCTCTAGTCTGCAGGGTGAGAGGGTGAGAGAGCTCTAGTCTGCAGGGTGAGAGGGTGAGAGAGCTCTAGTCTACAGCCAGACTAACCTCTAGCAGGCAAGGAATTTCGACCGAGCCGTTGAAGGAGGTCTAGAGCTTTCCGCTCTAACCACAGCTGCAAACCGCCTCTTAGGGTGGCCTCACCTGCTGTCACCTACCCCCCACCAGCAGCCCAGCTGCAGACCGCCTGCCCCTGCACCCTCTCCCGTCTCCACGCCCGTCTGATCCCGGCACCTGTCGGGACTTGTCGGCCAGGTGAGGGGGATCATGGCCGGTGTTTTGCTTTTTTTTTTTTCAGCTGACCATAGCCTTAAGGGGAATTAGGAACCCTTTTCATTTGCCGGTTCATTGCTGGTTGTCTCTCTCTCTCTCTGTCTCTCTCTCTCTCGCTCTCTCTCGCTCTCTCCCTCCCAAACCCCCTCCCTGTGTGTTCCTGCCCCCTCCTTATCCCCTCCTCTCCCCTCCCTGGGTCTCGGAGGAACCCAGCGTCTCGCCTCTAGTGGAAGTGTGGCTGCAAGCTGGAGGCTCACACTGCGCGTGCTTCTCTCCCCCTCTCGCCCCCCCAAACCCAACGCTGCTGTTCAGGGTGAGTTCACCAGGCGAGCCGAGCCCCGAGGACTAAACACAGCGCGCCGAGAAGAAGAAGAGACGAGTTCGAGGCACTACACACTGGACCCCGGCACAACGTGGTGCAAAGTCTCCAGGTCGGATCGTGGGGGGACAGGGGCGAAAAAAAACAACACAGAAGAGAGCCTGCCGTGCTGTGAGGGATCAGCATGAAGGGCCGGGCGTTGGTGGCGTCTGCGGCTCTGCTGGCCGCGGTGTGCGTGGTGCTGCTCCCCAGAGGAGGAGAGGGCGCCGGGGGGGTCGTCCGTCTCCGGCAGCCCGAGGAGGTGCAGGAGCCGGGGATGCTTGCGGGAGAGGCGTCCCCGGATGACCCGGAGACGCACGGAGGTCCGGTCGCACTGGACGCACTGCGGGGCATCGGCGGCAGGAGCAAGCGACTGACGGGGGAGTCTGCGCTGCCAGGTATGAAGACACTCTGTACTAGACACTAGAACCAACAACAGGGCGCGATCTTACACGACGTCTTCATTTGGGGTCTGTTGCGCAGTTGCACAAGGCTTGGAATTGTCCAATGCAGCGCACTTAAAAAAGAAAAGAAAAAGTAAACTAAAAGTATGGAATGTGGGATCTTCAAGCTATTTATGTTATTTGTTCTTTGGATATATTAGGTGTCTTTGACATGTTTATGTGTGGGTTCACTTACATGGCACACATGCACAAGCAAACACACACACACACACACACAGACAAACACTTGGTCATTGCCAGAACCAAAGAATATCTCCAGATGCTCACCTAGCCAGCGCCCCTCTTCCACAACTGGAAGTTAATGAGAGCAATGGGTGTACTGGTTACAGATCAGCAGCTGGGCACCAGCCAGGATTCTCTCCATACTACAAAGACCTCAAGGCTGGAGGATCTTACTCACGTATTTCTATGACACTGGCTTTTCCATTCTCTGTGTGTTGCTTCAGCCTTGAGTGATTCATGCTGACTCCGAGTCTACATCCACGATGGATTCTCAAGATGCTCATGATTTTCTCTTTTTTTCTTCTTCTTTTTTTTTTTTTTTTTTAAAGAGACAGATCTAAGAGGCATGCCAGACCCTCTCCTTAATGAACCCAATTACCTTGAGAATCAACACTAAACTGTACCCTGCTTGGTTTTTGCGAGTGTCTTACTATTAAGTGTGGCGAGGTCGGTCATGTGATATTATCAGTGTGGTGTCTGGACAGAGCGCCTGCTATTAAACGTTTGGCCTTTAGAGCACCACCGCTGGAAACTGAGAGGAGTGTTTTCCACCACAGAGCCACTGATGTGACGAAGACGTGTGCACAGACGTCCTCTCTGGCCACCTCGGAGGGGGTGGCCCCCAGAGCAAACCACCAGAAAAACACAATTCCTCAGCTGGGTCGAATTGTGACAGTAAACACAAAAGTCTGATCGTCGTGTTCTTGGTCAGTGATCCCGGGGGATAGTGTTGGCTTTGGCTCCTCACGACCCACTTTGTTAAGCAAAACAGCAAAACAAAATGGAGCACCACAGCTCCAATATCCCCATCCATCAATACCAGCCGGTTCACTGCTTTTATTAACACTAGTACATGTCATTCCTACTGTCCACCATCGAGAAAGGTTGATATCTTTCCTGATGTTGGAAGAGAGAAAGAGAGGAAGAGGAAGAGAGAGGAAGAGGAACAGAGAGGAATGAGAGGAAGAGAAAGAGAGAGAGGAAGGAGATGAAGTGAGAGGGAGAGAGAGAGAGAGAGGAAGAGGAAGAGAGAGGGAGAGAGAGAGAGAGAGAGAGAGAGAGAGAGAGAGAGAGAGAGAGGAATGAGAGGAAGAGAAAGAGAGAGAGGAAGGAGATAGAGAGAGAGAGGTAGAGAGATGAAGTGAGAGGAAGAGGAACAGAGAGGAATGAGAGGAAGAGAAAGAGAGAGAGGAAGGAGATGAAGTGAGAGGGAGAGAGAGAGAGAGAGAGAGAGAGAGGAAGAGGAACAGAGAGGAATGAGAGGAAGAGAAAGAGAGAGAGGAAGGAGATAGAGAGAGAGAGGTAGAGATATGAAGTGAGAGGAAGAGAGAGGAAGAGGAAGAGAGAGGGAGAGAGAGGAAGAGGAAGAGGTAGAGAAAAAGAGAGAGAGAAAGAGGAAGAGAGAGGAGGAGAGGAAGAGAGAGAGAGGAAGAGAGGGGAAGAGAGAGAGGATGAGAGAGGAAGAGAAAGAGAGAGGAAGAGAGGTAGAGAGAGAGAGGAAAGGGAGAGGAAGAGAGAGAGGAAGAGAGGGGAAAAGAGGTAGAGAGAGAGAGGAAACGGAGAGGAAGAGCCATGAAGAGCTCATAAAGGGCCCGACTGCAGCGTTGTCCCGTGTGCTGCAGGCCGGCTGAGGCGCGCGCCAGATGAGGAAGGCAAGAAGAAGAAGAAGGACAAGAAGAAGAAGAAGGAGCCCAAGGACCCCAACGCCACCAGGAAGCCCAAGGCCGACAAGAAGGGCAAGAAGGGGAAGACCACCACGCTGCCGCCCACCACCACCGGTGAGGACCGCCGCCGGCGCTCCTGCTGGAGCTACACACTCCGCTTCTTATTCTGCAACCTGATTTTGCCTGACAAAATGTGTGTGTGTGTGTGTGTGTGTGTGTGTGTGCAGTGCCCCCAACAGAACCGCCTACTGAACCACCTACGGAAATGACCACAGAGCCTGCCTACCCAGACTACCCTTACACTGACGGTGGAGGTAGGTAACACACACACACACACACGCACACACCACACTGTACACCCCACACTGCACACACCACACTGTACACCCATGCTTAACTCCTGGTCTCACGGTCGTCTCTGGCAGATGACTACTGGAACCCGGATGGGGACGGGCCGACCCAGCCCACCACCGACGGGGACTACTGGTCCAACTGGGATGAATTCACGGAACCCGAACCAGAGCCCGAACCAGAGCCCGAACCAGAGCCCGAACCAGAGCCGGAACCAGAGCCGGAACCAGAGCCGGAACCAGAGCCGGAGTACAAACCGGAACCAAAGCCCGTACCGGAGCCCGAACCCGAACCGGAACTGGAGTATGATCCGGAGCCGGACTTCACCGGGAGCAACACCGGTGACTACGACTGGAAGCCGGACGAGACCGTGACCGAAGACTCCTACTACGACTGGAAGGTCACCGCTCCACCTCGGGTGGATGGGACCGTCGAGGGGGACTACTGGGATGAGCCGTGTGAGTAACACCACAGCGTCCTCCCTCAGCCTCAGTTTGACACAGCTGCTCACCTCAAAAAGAGTTCAGCCTGTTTGAAATCTGAAGACTGAGGGAGAAATGTGTGTGACTAAGCCGTTATTTCCCAAGATCATCCACTCTCACTATGAAATATCTGTCTCGCTCACACATTCTCCTGCAACGCCCTCATCTGGTGTTAACTCTGTAACAACTTACTCCTCTCTTAAAGCCGAGGTTCCAGACAAGCTGCCAGCCCCAGACAGCAACCCAGAGATAGTGGTAGAGGCCGTAACAGGTAAGATCCGCTTCACGGTCGAACCGTTTGATATTCCAATACTGTCACACGATCGCCCAAAAGATTCAGAGAACGACGTTCCACGATTCAGAGCGAATCGTAGAACTGTGTTTAAAATAAAACGCCATCTGTGTGTTTCAAAGCCGGAACTGAGTAAAACTCCCTCGCACATTTCAAACCCAATTGGAAACAGTTTTCCTGAGAGCTCTCCCTCATTTTCTGTACTTTAATGTGAGCCGGTGGTTCTCTGTTTATTGCATACAAGGTTTTTTTTTATAAGGTTTGTTAGAAAATTAAAAAGGCTGTTGTGCAACTTTAACCCTGTTAAAATAATACACTTGGAAACGTGAAATAAACATTTTAACTGCTTGAGTGTCAATGACTATACTGGCTGCTGCAAGAGCTTCATTTAATTCCTTATCCAAATAGAGGGCGATTGTTGTGGGAAGAGGAATCTGACCCTTTTGGGTCCTAGCTCGTGTGTTGAAGTGTGACTGTATAATTTACGGCGTCAGAGCTTGTCTGACGTCTGACTTTAACCTCACATGTGCTGTGTTCTTCTGAGTCTCTTTAAACCTTTGTCTTTTCTTTAAATCAGAGGTGCCTGCCGTCACCTCTCCTTACGGAGAAACCTGGTACGAGGATTACGACGACTATCGACCATGTACGTACACATGCCCACGCACAATACACAAGACAACAAACAACGTATGCATAAACACAGCCATCGTTATAATTATACAGTGTTCTATACTATACTCATCATGTCCTACGGTGTACATTGGAATCAACCACGACTTTGTTATGCTTTAGATTTTGTAAGCTAGCTAGCTAAATCATTACTCTAACAAACGAAGCAATGGCCCGAAGTAAGAATAATAAGAAGTAATTAAGGCAGCCTCACAATAAGCACAGTGATTTTCTTCATCAGTGAACTCTTTCTACTCTCAGGAAACACTCACTCGACAACAATCACTCACATGAGTTTGAAAAATGATTAGCAAAAAACGAAGTGTCTTCTTTTGCACAGGGAGAAAAGAGGACGACACGGAGAGAACGCGTCTGGAGGAAGAAAGAGTAAAAGAGATGGAAAGAAAGGAAAGAGGTAAGGCAAGCCAGATGTGTTTCTTGTTTGGCCAACCGTATCCCTGTGACACATTACCCATCATGCCAAAAGTTCTAAATCAAAGAAAATGGCCTTTGACTTTGGCATGCCTAGACTCTGGCTGGGGCTTACACAGACCATTCAGATGTGATTACACACACCATGCAAACATCTGGCATCGGGACTTTGTCTATAGATACGCTATTGCTTCACATCAGGCACCAAAAGGTCAACTACAGCCAACAAACCGGAACAACTGTTTTTAGTGTGTCTTCAAAATAACTTACAGTTCTGAAATCCCCTAGCGAACCGATCGGCTATCGGACAGATTGAGACAGGGAGAGGGCGGGAATGAGCATCTGCGGCTGTTGCACAACTTGCGAAACACACGCTCGCACAGACCCACGCTGCCCTGATGGAGAGACTCAAAGGAAAGGGAGGAGAGGATGCAGGGAGATCGCAGCGGAGAGAGATTCTCCGGAGGTGCCTGCCACGTGCTGGGTTCTGCTCGGCGGCCCGCGGTGGATGTTTGGTTTGGCTGTCGGGGTGTAAGGTTACGCTGCTAGACAGCAGTGATATATGACGTTGTTGAGCTAAGTGTCAATAGGGCGTAACCTGCGCTCTGCCGTTCACCTTGTCATTGGGTTCAAGTTGACAGAGTACTGGGAGGCAGACTGAGACTTACGCTTAGCCCCAAAATGCACATGATGAGATTATCGTTGCCACCAGGAGCAGAGCACCCCGGGAAGCCAGATGTCTCCCTGCATATCAGCACTTACTGCTTCTGGCACCTCCAGCGACGTAAACCATAATCTAGTATAAATGGAGGTTTGACGCCACGATACATGCAGAGGTGGTATTTCAACTCTGCAGAAAAGATCTGCAGAAGAAATGCAGCTCCACGCAACGTCTGTTTTAGATTCTGAAAACAACGTGATTCCGATTTAGTTCATACTTGATGTGAGAAGAATAAAACACATCTGGGGCCCCGCGGAGAAGGCGGCTCTCAGGGGCCCCTCAGGTCACAAGCTCTGTCTAAAAGTCTTAAGCATACTCATGAATCGCTTCACAAATTCATCTCCAAGACGTGGGCAGCTGAAACGACAAACGATGGCTTTTGTGTGTTTGTTTTTTCTTCTCCGATGTCCGCTCCAGAGCGTGCCGAGAAGCTGAAGGAGGCAGAGGAGAGAGCCAAGAAAAGACCTCGCGTCTACAAGGAGCCCAAAAGTAAAGCCCCCCCCTCCTCCCCCCGTTCTGACCTCTCCGTGGTGTTTCCAACATGCTGCAATGCTGCATGCTGCATGCTGTGTGTGTGATGCGTGTGTTTGTTGATTATGCAGTCTGTGTGTGCTGCTTGTGTTTGTTGATTGTGTCTCTTTTTTGAAGCTACCGTCATGCATCCCCTTAAATTGCCCCTCGGGGAAAAATGAAGTGATTTGAATCTAACTGAATTACCCTGAGCTGGCCCTGTTCTGACCCGGTTCCCCTCTGCGTCCCCCCCCCCCCCCCCCCAGAGTGCCCTCCTCTGGGGCTGGAGTCTCATAAGGTGGAGCCCGACCAGATCATGGCCTCCTCCATCTCCCAGTACCGCTACGCAGCACAGAGGGCTCGCCTCAACATACAGGTAGACACACACACACACACACACACACATGCACACGCACACTCGCAAGCAGACACACACGCACACACACACACTCGCAGACACGCACACACACACACACACTCGCAGACATGCACACACACACACACACACACTTGCAGACATGCACACACACACACGCAGATACGCACACTCGCAGACATACACACGCACACTCGCAAGCAGACACACACACATACACACACACACACACACATGCACAGACACACACGCACACTCGCAAGCAGACGCACAACCAGACACGCACGCACGCACACACACACACACACGCAGACACGCACGCACACAAGCGGACACGCACACACACACACACACACACACAGGCAGACACAGACATGCACACACACACAAACACACACACAGAAGCAAGTAGACACACACACACGCAGACACAAAGAAATAAAGTAGATGTAGACATGCACACACACAGACGCGCACACAAGCAGACACACCACGCAAGCACACACACGCACAAATGCAGACACGCACACAAACACACACATGCGTGTGCAAGTAGACACACACACACACGCACATAGACACAGACATGCACACACACACACACACGCGCCGACACACAAACAAGTAGACATGCACAAACTCACATGCACAAGGACAGTCATATACACACACACAAACAAACAAATAAATAAACATGTGTGCACACACACACAAACAATGGGTCCTCTGGGTGTGAATATATGATGTACACTACAGCCATCACTTTACTAGCAGAGCTTACAATTTATACTAACTACAGTCTGGAAAATAATAACGGTGATGCGTAATGTCTGCAACCTCTTCCGCTCTGGCAGTCACAGTCCAGGCGGTTTATATAAGTTCATTCATACTTGAGTTTGACTTTTCTGCTGCACTACAAAGCCAGCAAATGTTCCACCATACGACCCTGAAGTCTCTTAAAGACATATTCCCCTTCACAAAACTCTCTTCATCAGGAGGACGCCAAGGGTGTCATGAGAAGCTAATACTACAAATTGATCCTGGCATTTTGGACCAAGAATGCTTCATGTTTTTACAGATGAACTTGCTTCTTATTAGTCAAAGTTCAAGATTCTCTATATTAAGAATGAAACAATTTACCTTTCAGAAAATCTACCCATTATCTACCAATAACTAGTTTGCACCTAATAAATCAAGCAGAATAAATTAAGAGATCATCATAACATTTTGTTATCTCTCTCATGGACTGAACGAAAAAAAGTTGTTTTCAAATCACGATGTTTGCTTGAAAACCAAAACAAAAAAGGAACTCACCCTAAGCTAGGTTTTGCTATAAAGTGGATTCTCCTGTTTTAATCTTAAGCACAGTTTGTAAACCTTTTAGTTAGCAGTGGATTGTAGTGTGTTGTTACTCCTCAGCTCTGATTATCAGGCCTCAGTCCAAGGATGCTCTAAGGATTTACTGTTGTGTCACAAACGTTCAAACAACATGCTGCCTGTAGGATGGTCTTACCCTGTTTCCTCCTAAGTACCACTGCACCCCCCCACGTAGGGTACAGCCCATCATAGAATAAATAAATAGATATATAAATCTAGCTATACATCAGAGGCGATGTGGGGGCTGTTACGTTTTGAAACAGCTTAGTGCTGAGCTGTAAGGACTCACTAAACAACTCCAAACAAACTGCAAAGTCAAACAGAAACATGCACATGATGTATATTATATTTTATAAAACGGGTGGCTTAAATCAAGCGATCTGATTAGTTCCCAACTGTTGTATATTGAGCGTATACACACAGCTATGACGCCCGTTCAGTTTACATAGTTCAGTATCTGTTGAACTGTTGTTTATTTATATATAAAAGCAATAGCATAGTTCACTGAAGCCTAAAAACATGTTGATTGCTGGAGAGGGTGGAAATCTTGTAAAGCAATAGGCACACGGGGAGTGAACTCGATAGTAGGCTAAATTCCCTGAGAACCAAGCTACCGTCTCTAGCCTTCTCTCTGAAGGACGCTACAGTGTGTTGCATAGCAACCGCCGCGCACTTTGCAGGCAGCCAGGAAGGACTACTTTTTTGTATTCGTTAAAAAAAATGCTTTTTTTTTTTTTTTGCTTTTTCACTTCAGTCAGTGAAATGTTCTCATTATACCACAGTTAAGGGGGTCGCCCCTTAACTGTGGTATAATGAGAACATACCACAGCCTGTCGTGATCTATTGCTTAAAAATATATTCTTGTGTATCCTATTGTTTATCTTAAAACCTTTCCTCTCTTAAAGCTGTACACTTTGATGCACACTGGCTGCTGCATGTGGAGTTACCTCGGTTGGGGGGTGGGGGGGGGGGGGGGGAGTGAATGTATTGTGGACATTATGGCCTGTTTTGACTGGCTGCCCCTCCCTGGTCTGCCACAGGGCTCAGACGACGAGGACAGCATGAGGGGGGGTGCCTGGTGCGCCAACTCGGAGGACAAGGACCACTGGCTGGAGATCGACGCCCGCAAGGACACCGAGTTCACGGGCGTCATCACCCAGGGCCGGGACTCCCAGAACGAGTGAGCAGGAGAACCGACACACACCGGGGGGCCCGGACTCTGACCCTGGTGTGCTTGATGACACTGATTGTGACGCCTCTCTGTCTTCATCAGGACCGACTACGTGATGTCGTACTACCTGAGCTTCAGCAACGACAGCCGAGAGTGGACCAACTTCCACGACGGGTACTCTGACTGGGTGAGTTCTGGTTCTGCCTCCTCGCTTAGGGAGGGCCGAATCAGTGGTTTGGTGGTTTATATGTTCGAATCCCATCCCCAAGGTTCTGGGATCTAATAATAATAATAATAATAATACATTTTATTTGGGGGCGCCTTTCAGGGCACTCAAGGTCACCTTACAAAGCAGAGAAAAATAACAATAACAACAAGAAGTAAATACTAAATCACAAAAAAAAAAAAAAAAACTCTGCGATCTTCAAAAATGAAAGATGCAGGGGGGGGGGGGGGGGGGGGGGGCAACGAGAGTTTAGAGGGAGTAGGCCTGTTTAAAAAATCTAACCCCGAAACGGTCTCCTGCCGGTATCCTTGAGCAGGGCATCACCCCTATCACCTCCTTACTGACCTGTATATTCGTTCATTGTTCAAGTCACCTGCGATACAAGTGTGTGCAAAATGATGAAATAGGTTAACAACTTGACCATGTGTGGTGTATATTTTCTGTATATAAAATACTTTTCACTATTGATAACAATGGTGCCAATGCCAATGATACAAACAGAATATTGGTGTCACACCCGAAAAACTATAGATTCACAGAATTTCATGACATTTAATAGTTATAAAAAGGCCATTAGATCTGACATTGTCAAACAGCCCCAGTTATTGTTAAATCTATTCTCTCTAAATTTTAATCAACATTAACAATAAATTCACTAATCAATCTACAACCTGGTTACTAAAGACTGTCTATGTAGGTGATTCCTTGGGGCCCAGACGCACTGCGTAATCTTTCCTCCATTATGTACGTGACTTCAACCGCCCCCCCTCCTCAAAATACTACAATACCCTAATAACCCAATGAATCTTCATTATTTTCCTTCTATCTGCCTCTGTTTGGGTTTCATCCTCTCCGTTTCCAAAGCTGTTCTTTGGAAACAGTGATAAGGACACTCCGGTGATGAACCAGCTGGCGGAGCCTGTGCTCGCCCGCTACATCCGGATCATCCCGCAGAGCTGGAACGGCAGTCTGTGTATGCGGGCCGAGGTGCTCGGCTGCCCCCTACCTGGTAAACCGGGCAATTACACCCAAACGCAAAAAATACACAATATCCCCTGGCCTAGGTCCTCTGTAAAAACACAACTGAAACTCTTTTTGTCCTCTCTTTCGCCATCACAGACCTGGAGAAGATCCGGTACAGTCAGAATGAAGTGACGCCAGTGGACTACCTGAAATTCAAACACCACAGCTATTCTGACATGGTGTCGGTGAGTAGCCTAGTCCTCTTCAGCGGTAGTGCCTCAGGCCGCGTGCACTGAACATGTGTGTTGACTAAATTATATAACATTCAACCTTTACACAATCGGGTCACAGGCAACACTTGTGTACACTAGTGGCATAACTATTGATGGGCAGGGTGCACAGAGGCCTCTGAAGTCTGCATTGGATCCCACTGTCTGTACTACTGGGTTTATACAGTCTAGTGCGGAGACTGTGATTCATAGCTCAACACTGTGCTACAGGTCTAGATACCTGTAAGTCATGCGTTCCGTTAACTTACGGTTCAACTACCTAATCGTGACCTGCAACACTATGACCACTGACTGTCGTCTTGTGCAGCTGAATCTCTTCTCCTTACCGTCGTTCATTTGACTCGTTCAGCTGATGAAGTCGGTGAACGACGAATGCCCCAACATCACCAACGTCTACAGCCTGGGCCTCAGCTCCAAGGGGCTGGATATCGTGGCCATGGTCATCTCTGGCAACCCCACGGAGCATGAGATCGGTGAGAACGTGTCCGTTTGACCTGATGTACCAAATTTGGGGCTCTTAAGTACTTGAATACAAGTCTGAAGTACTAGTCTTCCTGGCCCATCCATTCCCCTGGCCGCAGTTTGAGAGTCTCTTTCTCCGAAAATCGTTTTGCTGCAATTGTAAAAATGTTGTGTAATACTTTCCCCAATTTAATAACCTGGGGGTGCCTTATAAAGTCCATAGCGCCCACTTGCTCTTTAAGTTCCTCCACATCCATGGAAAGTTTACAGAACACACACAAACACAAGCCCAGGCCTGTGATCCAGCCACAGCTCCTTAGTAATCAGTAATCAGAAGCCTTCATTCAGAGAGACCTGGTCGACAGCTGCTCTCGTGAACCTCATACTGTTATTAAAGAACGCTCCTCTCCCCAGGTGAACCAGAGTTCCGCTTCACCGCGGGTCTCCATGGAAACGAGGCGGTGGGCCGGGAGATGATCCTGCTGCTCATGCAGTACCTGTGCAAGGAGTACAAGGACAGGAACGGCAAAGTCCAGAGGCTGGTGGAGGGGACGCGCATCCATCTGGTGCCCTCGCTCAACCCCGACGGGCACGAGACGGCCTTCGAAGTGGTGGGTGAACACAACTCAAACACACACCTCGTCATCCATATCCTAGAGCACACACGGCGCTGACGTGTTAACTCGGCTCTCATTGGTTACCACTCGGTAGCCACCTGTTCAATGACCACTGTTCCTCCGCAGGGGTCCGAGCTCAGCAGCTGGAAGACGGGCCACTACACGGAGGACGGCTACGATATCTTCGAGAACTTCCCCGACCTGAACAGCGTTCTGTGGGACGCCCAGGACAAGGGCATGGTGCCCAAACTCACTCCCAACCACCACGTGGCCATGCCCGAGTACATGGAAGCAAACTCCTCGGTAAAATACGGTTGGTCTCCATCGATTGGTTCCAAAGAGATCTCCTTGAGTATGATTGACATGTGTCCGCCTGCTCTGCTTCACCAGATGGCCGCTGAGACGAGGGCCATCATCTCGTGGATGGAGAGCCATCCGTTTGTGTTGGGCGCAAACTTCCAGGGTGGAGAGAGGGTGGTGGCCTATCCCTTCGACGGCTTCAGGCTCAACAAGGCCCCCGAGAGCCAAAGGCCCCACAGCCGCAAGAAGAGACAGTAGGCCTCCCTGTTCCGATACTCTACCAGTCCACCATTTGACTTCTTCTTCTTCTCCTTCCCTTTCACTTTAGAGACGCAATGAAACCAAAGCAAACCAACCGACTCCTTTCAACCCTTGTTTTCCTCGCAGGTACGAGGACGGTTATGAAGAGTGGAGGGGGGGCTACCAGGAGGCTCCGGAGGAGGATGGGTACGGCCACCATGAACCAGATGAGTATACGAACCGCGGCTATGACCCAGAAGAGGAGTGGCGAGGGACCAGCTACAACCACGCCCGCGAGCATGGTTACGACCAGGGCCGGGACCAGCGCTACGACCAGCGCTACAACCAGGGCCATGATCGCGGCTATGACCAAGGCCGCGACCAGCGCTACGACCAAGGCTACGGCCAAGGCTACGGCCAGGACCCGGGCTACGGCCAGGACCCGGGCTACGGTCAGGACCCGGGCTACGGTCAGGACCCGGGCTATGGTCAGGACCACGGGTACGGCCACAGGCAGGAGGAGGAAGAGGACAATCGAGGAAGAGGGGCTGAAAGCTACGCAGAGCCTGAAGACGAGGCTCGAAAGACCGCCGATGAGTCCCTCTTCAGGTGGCTGGCCATTTCCTACGCCTCCACACATCTGAGCCTGACCAACAACTTCCACGGCTCCTGCCACGGACAGGACGCTGCGGTCGGGGTGGGAATCGTCAACCGGGCCAAGTGGAAGCCCATCACAGGCAGTGAGTAGTGCGTGACACATCCCATGACGTCGTGGAGCTCAGGAGGCAGGGGGGGGGTTGGCTGGTAACCAGAAAGTTGCTAGTTCGATCCCCAGCTCCGAGTGCTGAGGTGTCCCTGAGCAAGACTCCTCACCCTCACTGCTCCCGACGAGCTGGCTGTCGCCTTGCATGTTTGATTCTGCTGTCGATGTGTGAATGCGTGCATGAATGGGTGAATGTTAGGCACTATTGTAAAGTGCATAAATATAAATAAATATATATATATAAGCGCATGAATGCAGTCCATTTACATTCTTAATGCTGGTATAAGGGAAGGACGAATGAGTTTGTTTTTCTAGGCTGGGACAGTGACCGCACACACCTAGTTCAGGGTTCCATCGGGACTAGTTAAGACGTATGGCGCCCTCTGGTGGACCAATGGGGTGCTGGCCGCTCATCGGCACCCGTCTTTCTCCTCAGGTATGAACGACTTCAGTTACCTGCACACCAACTGCATGGAGCTGTCCATCTTCCTGGGGTGTGATAAGTTCCCACATGAGAGCGAGCTGGCGTACGAGTGGGAAAAGAACCGAGAGGCCATGCTGACCTTTATGGAACAGGTCAGTCACCGAGAAGCGTGCGCAGGACACGGGTCTACCGGGTACTGAATAAAATGAACGCCAACACTTCTGTCTTTCCTCCAACAAGGTGCATCGCGGCATCCGGGGCGTCGTGAAGGACCAGGAGGGAAACTCGATCTCAAACGCCACCGTGTCGGTGGAAGGGGTCGAACACGACGTCACCACAGGTCAGTTCAACGTTCTGAGCAATATCGCTTTTTGTTTTTCCCTTTCACCTTTTCACCTAACTTATGAGTATATATTTGTACCTTTTTCTTTGGTTCCCTGAAGCTCCGGGCGGGGACTACTGGCGCCTGCTGAACCCGGGGGAGTACCAGGTGACGGTGCGGGCCGAGGGCTTCACCTCCATGACCAAGCTGTGCGTGGTGGGCTACGAGGCGGGCGCCACCGCCTGCAGCTTCAACCTGGCCAAGTCAAACTGGGACCGCATCAAACAGGTGAGCGGTCCGACGGTCCCCTCCGTCAGCACGGCTCCACCTGACCCAGCCTCTCCTTCGTAGGATGGCTTGATGAGAGCCGGTGTTTTGTTAGCGTATGCGCTACTTTACAGTCATAGCCTTGATTGACTACGTGCAGCGTGATTAAGTAGTAGCGCGATTAAGTGGGTTAAACTGGTCGAGAGGTAGCTTTGATTATTTTACTACTGGAGAGTGGCGCCCCCCAGGGGTGGTTAGGGGGGCACCACTGTATCAGGGTGGGCACGGCCACCCTGATACAATCGCTCCCCTCCCCCCCACTGGCTACCCCCACGAGTTCCATATTCATAATATGCTCAGTAGGCATCATATGCTTCTATCTGATATTTAACATTTGGATGGCGCTGCTATTGATTTAAATCAACAATGTATATTTTTTCAAAAATAGTTAATGTGAAAGAAAATAAGAATGGCCGAGCCAGCCACCTTCAGAGTACATTGATAGAGTGAGACTCCTGTGGCAAGAGAACAAAGGGAGTGGGGGGGGGGGCTTACACACATGTTCCGTAGGAGGGTCCCGGGACAGCTCTACGACCCCCACTATAGCCTGGGGGGGGGGGGGAGGGGGGGGCGGAGGGAGGGAGACAGACAAAGGGGGGAGGAGAGCAGGGAGCAAACCGGTTTCTCAAACAGGATCCCCAGGAACACTTCATGAACTTCATGTTCGGAATGTTATCTTCATGCCTTCTTTTTACAGTCCAAGGTGTTGTTGGCGTTGTATTTTTGTATGTGGGAGATTTTCTCTGGTATACGTGGAAGAAGAGCTGGAGGATTTCTTTAGGGTCCATTTGGTCTGTGTTGTCACGGCCGGGTGTGGGTGGGGGGGGGGGGGGGTTCGCTGGGGAGGGTTAGGTGGGATAAATAAACCCTTTTCACTATGATGACCCTCGACTTCTTCGTGTGTATAATGCAAAGCCGGCGAGCCGGTCTGGATGTTTCCATAAACCACCGCCCTGCTCCCTGTGTCTCCAGATCATGGCTCTGCACGGCAACAAGCCCATCCGCCTGCTGAGCCACGGCGGCCGCACACAGACCACCCACGTGGGGAACAGAGGGGTGGCGGTGACCCACAGCTCGACCAGAGCGAGCGGCGCCGTGGACCGCCAGGGCCTCAGGAAGCTGCGGTTAGCTCGCCTCCGCCGCCTGAGGCAGGAGAGGATGAGGCTGATGTCAACGACCACGTTACCCCCGACGACGACGACGACGACGACGACAGCCGCCGCACCGATAGAGAGCACCACGTCCTGGTACAACCCCTGGATGATCGAGGAGGGACAGTCTTCAACTGGGGATTATGAGTACAAAATCGATGACTATTAAACCCCCCCCCCCACACACACACACACACACACACACACACACAGGGGCGATCATAAGTGTGTTTGTTTAATGATAAACAATGGAAGCCTGTTCTGTGTATAATATGTCCACTATGGGAACAGCTGAATACCCGTTTGGATCTGTCCATTTCACATGTTTTGTAACTACTTGTTTACTGGTTACATGTAGCCTTAACTTTCCACACTCTTGTTTTTACTGTTTCGATATAGAAGATTTACTTGTGAATGTACTTGGCTTTGAGCGGGACATATTTATGCGTATTGCATACTGAAAATAAAGATGGCATCTATTTTTTACTTGACAAATTATGAAACAACTGGTCTTTTTTTCTTCATCAACACTAAACAGTACAAACAACACCACTACCAATTTAGAAAAACAAGTTTATTACATTATTACATATTATTTTGTGGGGTGCTCCTCGTGATGACTGTGGTGGTTCAAGACATTGTTGCCACAAAGATCTTAAATTAAAAACACATGCTTTCTTCTTCTTCTTGAAGTCAACATATTAGTGACACGTGATAACTTTGAATGCCAGTGAATAGCAATTCAAAGTCTTTAAAGATGCTTATTGTTATTAGCATACAGCACATGGATGAGTGGCACGTGGAAGTGATAGTGTCATCATTCAGAGATGGTTTCACAAATCGTCGACGCCATTACACTGGATCGAGACAACACTGAATAATACATGCGAGTAGTCTCAGAAAGCTCTAGACATCACGCTTGAGTGTGTAAATGTGAGCGTGTGTGTGTGTGTATGTGAGTGTGTGTATGCGTGTGAAAGCGTCAGTGGCTGACGTTCATCTCACTGTCCTCCTCGTCTGCGGTGCAGAAGGAGGAGAAGCTCATTGGCTCGCACTCCAGGGTGCGCAGGTTCACCAGACACGCCGTCTGGGTCGTGACGAACTCTGGAATGGTCACTAGAAGGACCTGCTGGCCGTCAGGACCTGGTTAAAAGGTAGGGAGGACACCTTTAAAACCAAACAGCTATAAAACACAGGAGGGTAAAAAGGACAATAACATTCAGAGCAGCACCGGCGGAATAATGAGGAGCGCCGCTGAACCTCAGCGCACGTCCAAACTCGGTGGGAACAGGCGACGGTGATGGTGAGTGCGTTGTGGCTTTTGGGTAAACAGATGAGATTTTGTATCTAGACACAGTCGAGGTTCACAAACAGAATCTAGATATTTATTGAGTGTAAACCCGGCCACTGATGCAGAACCCAACACAAACAGACATTTAATAAACATTACATTCAAAACAAACATAACATACCCCTCAAAGACAAAAAAAAAAATGATGGCACTGCTATGAGTTTCCTCATAGCAGTGCCATAAATGACCGTTCCGGTTACATATAGCAGTACTAAAGCTCTAGATAGGACCAGACACTGGTACTGACCGGTTACCATCCTGGAGTCAAAAGAGGGTGCGTTGCCAGAGAAGTAAACGTGAGGACACTCCTCCAGAATGAAAGGATCCTTCTGGTAGAACGGATAACATCCTGTAAAGCCACAAATACAGGAAAAACACCGTTAGTGAAAAGGACATTGTTTATAGCTTATTATTGCTGTAGGCCTGTGAACGCTGCAGAGTGAGTGAGGGATAACATTATAACATTTAAAGGTTTTGCACTGAGCCGGTACCTAGCGTGTCGGGGGCTGTGGGCGCCAGGTGGCCCAGCCTCAGGGTGTTCTCCAGGATGTCCAGGTGGCTGGTCATACTGGTGTACTTGTGGATGTCCATCACGTTCTGTCCCGAGGTCCCCAGGAACCTGCATGGGGGGAGGGAGGGAGGGAGGTCAGCGCAAGATGATATCAACGTCAAAGACAGACTCTAAATCTTAAAATCTCTGGCTTTTAAAACAATTACAACTCCTGAACCCCTCCAAAAATAAGCATTTTAGGGTTTAACAGGAGCACAACACCTCATCACAACTGCTATGAGTGGATTTGCAAGGGCACATATGTTCAGTTTATGACCCAAAATGACTTCAGAGTAGAGGCTCTATATGCTATATGGAATATACCTCCAATCTCAACCAATACCCCCAACGACAACACAAAGATGCGATCCCTTACGCCTCTGTGGCATACGAGCTCTCACCGGACGCCGTCAACGTCGGCCTGGTAGGGGTTGGAGACTAGGTGCAGGGTGGGGTACGCCGAGGACAGGGGGAACATGCAGCGGTGCAGCGGCTGCTGGGGGAGGACGTAGTTGGTGGGGTCGAACTGGCCGGGCATCACATCCACCGGCACGGACGCCTGCAGAGAGAGAGGGGAACGCCGTTCAGATGACCACACACACACACACATCAGAATTTCTCTCTTGCTGCACACCCAAGACCCTCGGTGGAGATTGTAAGGTGCGTTACTCTGCATGATGACGTGCACTATGCTTCTCCGTGGCTATTTCAGACTCACCACCAGCTGGCGCAGCAGCTCGTCCAGCAGGCGCATCCCCTCCACGCTGCCCGCCTGCGTCTTCTTGGTGAGATACTTGGGCTGGGGACACACAGTTGAGGCCACTCATTATCGTTCTCCACTCCTTCATGCATTTCCAAGGACACTCGTCTTGAAGGATAGGTGAAGTAGGAAGCGATTCCTGTGTACTAATCGTTTAAACAAAAGTGCCAGTCTCTCACTACCTTCTTCTCAAAACACCTGTTCAAACAGCTTACTTGATTTAAACTGATTTGTATTGAAGAAGTTCAAATTCAGGTGCAAGGGGGAAAACCGTCTAATAATGAATAGAACAGCATGTCCAAATGACGATGATTTGTAGCCTATCCACATAGCATGTGGTCACAGCAATCTATCAAATTGACAGTGGGCTACGTAGAGATGCCTTGTATCTGTCAGCGAGGTCCTCATCGTCAATGGTTGAGGTTCTACCAGCGTCTTGTACCTCCCCACAGACAGGACCACAGCATACCTTGGTGGAGGCCTCCTTGTCCTGAGTGCTTTGGCTCAGGAGGTTCCCGGCCAGCAGGACTCGGGAGATGGTGGCCGCCCCACTCTGCTCCCCCTGGTCCCCGAGCTGACCGGTCACCATGTCGACCAGCAGCTGCAGACTGAGCATGCTGTCGGCGCGAGAACTGCCCAGACCCAGACCAGACGCCAGGAGGATGAACCTGAACCAGCCACGGAGACCAGCGATTAGTCTGACAATCGATGAGTGTTCTGCCTGCAAAGTGAGTGGTTTTGTGTGTGTCTATTGTGTGCTCATGTGCGAGCGGCTATACCGGTCAGAGCTCAGTGAAGGCCGAGCTTTCTGCGGAGGGAGATCCGCAGTGCAGTAGTCCTCCACCGAGAACTTCCCAATGTTTTTCTCGGCACCGTATATGACAATGACGCTACCTGAGAGAAGACATATAAAGATTTAGCACAACAGCTAAAAGAAGCGCTTTCTTTTCACTGCTATATCGTCACCGTCGCACACACACATACACAGCAGTCATCCCTTAAAAAGGTGCCATGACACGCCACCAGGTGTGAGTGTGATTAGCCGTTACAAGCCGTTTTGGAAATCAGCCCCTTATGACATCACAGGTGGGCGTGTCCACCTAGATGTGTGACGGATAGATGAGCACCGTTAGCTACAGTCCACTGGGTAGGCTGGTGGACTGATCTATCCAGCACACGTCTAGGTGGACACGCCCACTTTCTGCCCCTTATGATGTCATAAGGGGCAGATTTCCAAAACGGCTTGTAACGCCTAATCACACCACACCTGGTGGCACGTCATGGCACCTTTAAAGAAAACGATGGAAACTGACCCGTGACACAAACGTCTTTGTCGATTTTGCCCTCCAACTTGATCCTCTGCAGTTCGTCCTCTAGAATGAGCTCGTCAGAATCACTGATGTAGTTTGTGCGCGGCGGCTGAGGCAGGATATTGTGCTTCATGGAAGAGTTAACCACAGGTTAGAGTTGGACTAGAGAGCATCGGCCCGTGACAATTCAGCCATGGTGTGTTTGATTGTGTGTAATTCGGGATGCGTCTTAAGTAAGCGGTGAAACCTTACCTCCTCACTGATTTCCTTCAGAATCGATGGCTGCAAGTCCATATGTTTAAACAGGGTTCCCACAATGCAACACTGCTCCCCTGTCTGCAGATCGCATAGTTTCCGAATGCATACATCTTCTCCTGTGAGAGCATACACATTTGTATACACAAACAAGCGACTCAAGACATAAGTCATGCCTCATACGTCTACAAATGGGTCAGCGTTACCCTTAGTACGAAACCAAACCTCACCCCATCTCTGTTTCGCTCTCTGTGTGAGCCCAGGCGTCATTTGCATGAGACGTGCAGCATAAATGTGCGCATATTGACGGTTAAAGCTCCGGTCGCCCAGTCTGAAGCGTTCAGAGCAGGGGGTGTAGGCGGGCAGAACCCGGTCGAACACCGGCCCCGGGTCCTCGGATCCCGGGCGACAGAGCAGAGTCGAGCTCTCTCTGCGGGCACTCAGGTCGGAGAACATGACTGGAAGACGGTAAAAACACGTTACTGGTGTTAACATGAAGCGTGGAGATGTCAACTTATTTCATCATGTTATTTTACTGTCAGTGTCCCGCAATCGGGCCTACAGACACAGTTGTCAAATAACACATTAACCCGACAACAATGACAACGTGCAATGTTCACGGTAAACACAATCTTACCTTTCTATGCGTAATTCCGCGTTGGTTTGTTGGTGGTTTTGAACTATTACAAACGTGCGCAGTTTAAACTTCACGCACCAGGTGGGGAACGACGGAACAACATCGAGGCTCCCGCGAAATCACCGTCGGCGTCGCGCGTCGAACGCGTCACGAACAAAGTGACGCCGTCTCTTTCAAATCACAACCGGCGTTGCCAGATCGGCTCAGATTCCCGCCCCATCTGGCCACCAGCGTTGCCTTGCTTGCAGCCAAGGTCGCCAAATGTCGAGGGAAACACGCCCCAATCTGGCAACACGGACCACAACAGCGCTGTTAGCCCGGTGTTAGCCTAGCCCGCTGCTGGTAGCCACGATAGCTGCGGCCATTTTCAGCTCTTTGTGCGCGGCCGTCTCACCGCTTAGGAAGAGCGCGTTCAAAAAAAACACAAATAAGGTCGGAGAATAATTGGGGTTTTAAAAGAAAAGAAAAAAAAATGCAAGGAAACAGGGGTCCTCCTCCTCAGCAGAACCACGGGCCCCGACAGCCGGGCCCCGCGGAGCAGCAGCAGCAGCAGCAGCAGAAGAAGCCCGGCGGAGGAATGAACACAAACGGGCAGCATCCCGAGCACCAGAGCGCCAAGCCGGACTCCGGCGAGGCCCTCACCCTGGACCTGCAGAACTTCAGGAAACCCGGGGAGAAGGCCTACACCCAGCGCAGCAGGCTGTTCGTGGGGAACCTCCCGACCGGCGTGTCCGAGCCCGAGGTGGAGAAGCTGTTCTCCAAGTACGGCAAGCCCTCCGAGATCTTCATCAACAAGGACCGGGGCTTCGGGTTCATCCGGCTGGAGTCGCGGATCATCGCCGAGATCGCCCGGGCCGAGCTCGACGACACCCCGTTCCGGGGCAGGCAGATCCGGGTGCGCTTCGCCACGCACGGCGCCGCGCTGACCGTGAAGAACCTGCCCGACTTCGTGTCCAACGAGCTGCTGGAGGAGGCCTTCGCCGTGTTCGGCCAGATCGAGAGAGCCATAGTGATCGTGGACGACCGGGGACGGCCCACGGGGAAAGGCATCGTGGAGTACACCTCCAAGCCGGCCGCCCGGAAGGCGCTGGATAAGTGCGGCGAGGGCGCCTTCCTGCTGACCGCCTTCCCGCGACCCGTGACGGTGGAGCCCATGGACCAGTTCGACGACGACGAGGGCCTGTCAGAGAAGCTGGTGAACAAGAACCAGCAGTACCACAAAGAGAGGGAGCAGCCGCCGCGGTTCGCCCAGCCGGGCACCTTCGAGTACGAGTACGCCATGCGCTGGAAGGCCCTGATGGAGATGGAGAAGCAGCAGTACGACATGGTGGACCGGAACATCAAGGAGGCCCACGAGAAGCTGGAGCAGGAGATGGAGGCGGCCCGACACGAGCACCAGGTGATCCTCATGAGGCAGGACCTGCTCCGCCGCCAGGAGGAGCTCCGGCGGATGGAGGAGCTCCACAGTCAGGAGATGCAGAAGCGAAAGCAGGCCGAGATCCGACAGGAGGAGGACCGGCGCCGGCGAGAGGAGGAGGTGAGGATGCGCGGGGAGGAGATGATGAAGCGGCAGCAGGAAGGATTCAGGGGGAACTTCCCGGAAGGCAGGGAGCAGGAGATGAGGATGCATATGGCTGGCGGCCACGGGATGCCAATGAATAGGAACTTGATGGGTGGCAACGCCGGTCCTGCCGGTAACCCACCCATGTCTGCTGAGAACACCTCCTTGATGGGACCGGGCCCCGGCAGCAACAACAACAACAACATGCCCGGTGGCGGAGGCCAGCAGGGCGGCTTCCCGCGGGGCCTGCCCGGTCCAGGTGAATATGGACCCAATAAGCAACGCAGATTTTAGAAGTCCTTTTTTTCTCTCTCCCGGTTCTTTATTTTACGTTCATATAACAGTGCTATTGAACTTTGATAAATGATGCATGGGCTTTTTTTTTTCTTCCTATATTTGTTTCTTTTTGTACTACAAGACATTGATTAGTATAGTTACAATTTTTTCAAAGTGTTTTACTTTCTTTCTGAAGTTGGTGTACTTTTCATTGGAACGGTAAATGATTTTGTCACTTTTCAGCTTTCCTTGAATAAATTCATGATGTCTCAAGTGCTTCCTGTCATTCAGAGTATACTCATACACATTGTTTTTTAAATAGAATACATAATTAGCGCTAAAACAGTATCCTTGTCTAGACAGGGGGGGTGTGGGTGTTACCAAGCAAGCTATGGAGGTACAATCCTGGCTGTTATTCATAAACCAAATACATTTTGATTTAAGATTATGCTTCAATAAATGACGAATACCGACTTTGATACGGAAACCACCATACCCATTTGTTGCGGAAAAACAAATGGCTGCATGGAGACATCGGGTATTATTTACTGAGCCATGAGTAAGAGGGGACTTAAGTAATAAAGATCGAAAAGGAAGTCATCGCAGACTAGTCCGATTTATCAGACATCAACACCCACCTTTTGTTTGTCATGTTTGCCCAGCATTAGCCATCATTGATGGATGGGCTTGCAATGTGCAATTATGCAAAAGTTTCCTTTGCTCAGACAGGAATGGAGATCCCTGAACTGACTTTCACACTGTTTGAGTTAAGATCCGTTTAAGAACACTTGACACCTCAAAGCTGGTGGCCTCTGACCTGAAAGCATTAAAGGAGAGCTGAAAAAAATACTTTGGGAATTGTATTTACACTTGGCCTATTGATCATTACAGTGCCCTGAGGATAACTTAAACGGTGGCTATTTAGGTATGTAGACAAGGCCATCTGTTCTAACTATAATTACACAAGCACTCAAAAAAGGTGCAGAATTATATGTAGGCCTACTTGTAGTTATATCATCCTAAGCAAGTACAACTCAAGAAGGGGATGCTCATTATCCTTCATCAGAGAAGATTCACCCCACTTTTCAATGTGCTTCACCTAACCATCAATCGTTGTGTCAAGGTTGAACCACAACAGATACGAGAAGGCCAACACGGTTAATATTCAATGATTTATGACCCTGTCAATATCAGGATAATCTCCCAGCCTGTGAGTTTTACTTCACCTGGAACAACATTCTCCGCGCCGATAGGCAAGAGCTTACGGCCATGCCACCCTTCCCTCGTACTGTAAGTGGGTCCAGATGTGGTGGAGATAATGGTGGTAAGGTCCCTTCGTTCTAAGGGTTGATAAGAGATGGGAGGGATGAGATTTAGCAGATATGCAGATTTAGCAGGTAGCAGTTAAAATGTGGACTTCGAAAAGGTAAATGGCTATGACATAAAGATAAGGGGTACTTAACATAGTAAACAACATTTTCCTAATCCAGAAGTATTCACTAGCCAATAATATATAGGCCTATTTTGCCGGGACATAACCTTTTTTTTAGATATATTTTTGATGAGCATGTCTCTACCTGTAAAACATAAGGGCAATTTTTGTCTATTACTCCATTTAAAACCAATATAAATCTTAATATTAAGTTATTCATTCCCAAAGCAATGAATCAAATAATTTTAGCAACCCCCTTTCTTTCAATAGCTTGAAGATCAAATTTGATATTTTGTGTAAGGAATAAATGCCTTTTGTTTCACAGAGAGTAGGCCTACATAGGTTAAACATGTGTGTATATATACATATATACAGACAATGCTATTCTGAGATTTGAATCCAAACTATTCTATCAATGTTTATTTATATCAGGAGAACATTCTGATTCCTTTAGATATTTCCATGGTTAGGCTATATAATGTTATACTTTATATAACATACACGTCCGTATGGTGCAGATCATTAAAGTATTCATGCTTTGCCCCGGAGATGTGCTCAAGATTTCTCAAGTGCAGTAGGTCTTAACTACTGCTAAAGAAAAATCATATATATAAAAAAAATAATCAACCGTCAAATTGTATGTAGTTATATATTACCGGTGTATAGGCCTACATATTACGTTCAATTGTTCAGTTAAGATTTAGGCCTATACTATTTTTGAGACTAGGCTTATGCAACATAACATACTCAAAACATGCATTTGTGACTTGGTGACATTTTACGCCCATTTCTTTCCGTCGACTTCATGGTGATGAAGTCGACGGATTCCCCCTGTTTTGCTGTTTTCTATCTCTTGTCCATCTCTGCTTATTCAACATTTCAAATGTGTGAGAGTACTTTAGACCCGATGCTTCCGATATGCCTGGGTCGTGATCTTTGTGGTGCTTCTCTGTCCCTTGGCGAGTTTATCTTCCCAGGGTCCTTGAAGAATGATAACAGCTGTGGACAGGGCCAAGTTTACCTTTAATCTCACCTGTAAGCATGCGGTCAAGGACACACCATAACCATGACATGTCATTTTAATAATAATAATAATATGACAACGGCCATGGCAGTACGGTTTTACCTGTCGGTGTGACTATCCCTGTGAGGTCTATAATGTGTGTCACCATCTCCACTCCTTTGGGACTCTGAGACAGGGAGTCACTAGTCACGCTCGTCAAACGCTTCATGTTCTCAGGATTAAAATAAGTTGTTTAACCAGATGAAGTTTTGGAAATGTATAATGGTATCCTTTTCTCCAAGGCCGTAGCCATGGAGTCAACATTTCTCTGGGGGGACATTTAAATAAATATGTTTTTAAATTGGTGAAATTGTTTGCATAAATGTTTAGATTGACTGATTCAATATTTAAATGGGATTGAAAAAGAAAATGTTAAATGCACTTTATATTTTTTTCTATTTAATAGATGTTTGGATGAATCCTTATTTGGTGTCAAATTGAGGCGTCAATATGTAAATGAGGCTAAAGGTCTTACAGAAAATGATGTAAAATGATGTGACAAAAACCATTCATAAAATTATAATTTTGACACTTCATCCAGATCGACAGGGATAGCCAACACTCATATTTACTTCTAGTTTTAAAAGTTTCAATACATTTGATTTATGATTTATTTAAGTAAATAGAGACAAAGTTTTTTACATTGTACCACCTGCTGGGTTAGAGCAAAGCCGTGTTTATTATAAAATAAATAATTATATCAATATATTGGTGGGGTCCCTACTGTTAAATATAGTAAAAATGAAACAAATCACTGCAGAGTTAATTTATTTTCTAAGGTATTTTTGTTGAATGCAAGAATGCACATTCCATTATTCATTAATCTTACTGTATATGGTTGATTTTCCCCCCCCTAGCAACGTCAGAATCATGTTAATGATCAGAGGAAGGAATTGATCATCCCCGGTTGTGATTGGAGCGGATCACATCGGACCAGATAAGGCAGGTGTGACATCACAGGAGGGTGAGGGCTGGCTGTGTCTTGGTTGCCTCAGCTCCCATCCCACTCCTAACACACACTCCACAAGACCAGCACACTCCACAACACCAGCCACAGAGTGGAGGCTCTGGAGACCCGGGACTTCTCTGAGCACGCCGTGAAGAGCTTTGATCCGGAGACCTCAGGACCCTCACTGGCTTGGCCTGTGTGTGTTTGTACGCCGGGGAGAAGGATCCAGATTCTTTGGCACTCTTTTTTTTATTCTGAGGTGAAGCCATGGGCCGTGTGACCACGCTGATAATTTTCCTCGCATGTTTGGTAAGTGCATTTCCACAGACACACACACACACACACACACACACACACACACACACACACACATACACACACACACACACACACACACACACACACAATAACCCACTTTGAGAAACACACTCATGTCACTCACATACAGTACTGTATACATAACTTCTAGTTTATCAAAATAATTTTTAAGTTGTAGTAATAGAAGTGCTTTTAGTGTTTTTTTAGTACCCTGTGATTGTTGGCAAAGTTGACCCAGTGGTCAGGGTCCACTGACTGCTTCTAACTGTTTCTAACTGTTGCCCAAAAGTGTCCAACAGACACAGTGTTCGCTGGAACCTTGAATGGATTGTTTGCAAAGAAACGTCATGAATGTGATGAACCGGGGTGCAAATTTGGTATCCATTATAAATATATACTTTGATTGATGATATGTTAATAACAATAAGGACAAGTCCATAACTTCTTACAGAACGGATGGGAATCAATGCGTCATTGACTGTACAGTCATCATATCAAACACATGCCCAATAGTATATAAAGCGTTGTGATTGGGCCTGACCCAGACCGGGTCTACTGGACCCCGGTCTGATCGGGAGGGGGGGGGGCACAGCCAATAGGACATGAGCTTGCAGATTCCTCTGATTTCCAGGCTAGATAAAAACACACATTCTTAGCAAACACTGATAAGATGAGATGAGATGATGGCAGATAAATGTGCTTCAACCTTTCTAACAAAAATCGGAGCTGAATGTCTTACATGAGGTGCAGTACCACTGTCAGTCAATCTTTGACAGTGGTCCCTCCCTTTTATGGTTTTAACATCACACCACCACCTCGCTGACCTGGCGACACACACTATGCACGCACTCGGCTCAGGTCATGACGTCACAGATAAGATATCGTCATCATTAGGGATAATTACTTTCTGAACAACACCTGCAACCGAAACGGGCCTCCCCAGGCAGACTGTTCTGAGGTGGCTCCCAGGTCCTAGGGTGCCTACCCGTTACATTAAGAAAATCACATCATCGCATTCAACATCCATGAAGTAAAACATGCCAATGTCCGTTGCACATTGTCAACAATAACCCGATGGTTTTCTTCCCTCACTGCCAATGAACGACGTCTATGTCCTGTCCCGCCAAGCTCACACCCTGATAATGTCTGGGCTGTCTTCACACAGGTCCTCTCTCAGGGGCAGGTGCAGCCCGGTCAGTGCGCCTTCTACGAGGAATGTGGCAAGAACCCCTCAATCGAGAGCTCTCTCATCGATCCCATCATTCCCTGCCTCAGCTACACCCCGGCTCGAGCACTCAAGGGCGCCCACTACCAGAAGCTTAAATCGGTGAGTAATTTCTACCCTTTGGCCGCACAGCCTCATCGAAAGAGGAACAGCAGACAGAATGTGACGTGAGGCAAAGAGATCAACTACAAGACTGGAATTTGACTGTGAATGCAGCACCTTTACAACAGTAAAGGCAGTAAGTCTCTCCCCTTAACAAGAACACTTGCTTTGAGTGCCCTTAGCTGCAAGTCAGCTACCGAGCTGGTTAGAGTTCAAGGGTTGATTTTAAGGGGAAAAACAGCACTCCCCCTCACTCCCCCACACCCTACCCCTTCGCGGGACCTAAGTCTCTCAGGCAACCGACCTATGAAACCCCTTTCTTTTGCAGGTGTGCCCGATGTTGGACCGTGGAGAGAATGCGACCCTAGCCTGTTGCTCCATTAAACAGCTCAAGACCCTGGAGAAGAGCCTCAGCATGTCCAAGGTCATTCTCATGCGCTGCCCCTCCTGTGCAGACAACTTTGCCCATCTGCACTGCATCAACACATGCAGCCCCAACCAGACCCAGACGGTGAACGTCACAGAAACCACGAACGTCACCATTTTGGGCCAGAATGTGGAGGTGGTGCTGGGCTACCAGGCCTACCTCTCCACCACCTTCGCAGAGGGAGCCTTCAGGTCCTGCCAGAATGTCCGGATCCCTGCCACTGGAGGGTTCGCCATCGGTACCATGTGCGGTCGCTACGGCGCCAAGCTGTGTAACGCCCAGCGCTGGTACGACTTCCAGGGCGACTCCAGCAACGGTCTGGCCCCTCTGGACATCGACTTCAAACTGATACCGCCGGGGGACACGGCGGGGGTGCCCGCGGGCATGGTGCCGTACAACGGGCGGACCCTGAGGTGCAACGAGACCACGCCGACGGGAGGGGAGGGCTGCTCGTGCCAGGACTGTCAGGATTCATGCCCGGTGATGGCCCCGCCGGCCATGCCCGCCGGACCCTTCCGCCTGATGGGCATCGACGGCTTCCTGGTGATCTCCATCCTGCTGCTCTGCCTGCTGCTCGTCGCCTTCCTGCTCTACCTGCTGGTGTCCTGCTGGGTGAACGACAAGGAGAAGCAGAAGGACGAGGAGAAGCGGACGGGGAAAACGAGCGCCAAGGACCAGAACGGGATTACGGTGACCCAGCCACTCATCGACCCCTCTGAGGTGTCGTGTACGGACAAGAACAGCCTGGCTGCTCAGGAGTTCCTGGGCTCTCTGTTTCAGTCCTGGGGAACTCTAATGGCCTCGCATCCACTCAAGGTAAATCTCCCCAGCCTTGACTTTAATGTTTCATTGCAGATCATGCAGTGCTATGCTCTTGGATGTTCTTGGTTCGATAATCGAGATAATTAAGGAGCAGGACATGAGGTAATCTTGATAGACGTCATTGTTCATTCAGTAATGATTGTGTAATACCTCTCTTCCTTTAAGGTGCTCATGGCTGCAGCCATAGTGGTGGCCGTCTTTGCCACAGGCCTTATGTATATCGAACTGACCACCGATCCAGTCCAGCTGTGGTCTGCTCCAAACAGCAGAGCCCGCAAAGAAAAGGACTTCCATGATAAGTACTTTGACCCATTCTTCCGGACCAACCAGCTGATCCTGACAGCGCCGGGCAGACAGGGACATATATACGACTCCCTGTTGTTTGGGACGCAAAACTTCAGCGGCATCCTCGAGAAAGGGCTCCTAACTCAGCTGTTGGAGCTGCAGACAAAAATACAAGTAAAGACCATATAACCACAGCATCGTCTTGCACCATTGTCTATTATCAAAGTAGTATGGGAATTTATTGAAGAAATTAATATATTCTGTGTTTCTTTCTGTAGAATATCGAGTTCTGGTCATCAGACCTTAATCGAAGTGCAACTCTGAAGGACGTGTGTTTTGCCCCGTTGAACCCAAACAACCCCACGATGACCGACTGTGCGGTCAACAGTCTGTTGCAGTACTTCCAGAACAATGTGACCAATCTCAACGCAAAGGTTAACATGACAGAATTAGGAGTAACCAAAGAAGTGGACTGGAGGGATCACTTCATCTACTGTGTCAAGTAAGAACAACTAAACCCAAAGAATGATTCATGCTGAATGTGGTGTCATGTCAACAAAATATATGTGTGTCTGAATGATGAGCTGAAATGAAGACTGAATGACCTCCATCTTGTCCACAGCTCCCCCCTGTCGTTTAGAGACATCACCGACCTGGGTATGAGCTGCATGGCCGACTATGGGGCGCCCGTCTTTCCGTTCCTCGCGGTCGGAGGCTACGAGAGTGAGTGACGCACATTCTGCTTTATGTTGACAAACCCTTCACAAACTTGACAAACCCTTCACCAACCTCGTCAACCTCATCACGCACGCACGCACGCACGTAAGCTAACTCAGCTCTGCCACTCTCATCCTCCCTATGTCTCTTTCCTCGCTCAGACGAAGACTTCACGAACGCAGAAGCTCTCATCCTGACCTTCTCCCTCAACAACTACAACCGGGACGACCCCCGGTTCAACGTGGCGCTGGAGTGGGAGCAAATATTCCTCGACATCGTCCAAGAGTACCAGCAGGACCCCAGCAACAACTTCACGTTTGCCTACATGGCGGAGGTATGAACTTGGGGGCTGATGTCCTCTTAATGCTATTTTGTATACGGTTAAGGAGCTTGTCATTGAGGACTAAGGTATTACCTAACTGGATGTGACTCTGCGTAAAGTCTGAGAGTCCACCAGTGGAATGGACATGAACACACATTCACACGGTTTTGTGGTCCGTCTGATTGACAGGGTCATTGACGTGTTGATTTCTCTTGCCATTCTCTCTCTCTCTCTCCCTCTCTCTCTCTCTCTCTCTCTTTCTCGGTGATGTTACGTTCTCTCTCTCTCTCTCTCTCTCTCTCTCTCTCTCTCTCTCTCTCTCTCTCTCTCTCTCTCTCTCTCAGAGGTCGCTTGAGGATGAGATCAACAGAACAACGTCGGAGGACATCCCCATCTTCATGATCAGCTACCTGGTCATCTTCATCTACATTGCCGTGGCACTGGGGGAGTACTCATCCTTCAAACGCATACTGGTAAGTACCGCCCGAACCCTCAAAACCAAATGGTTTGACTGGTTTGTCTGCCTTCACGTCCCCATACCGTATTCACAGCGTTCTCGGGCGGCCAGTGAATGCGAGGATCATGAGATGAGGCAGGACCTAAACAATCACGCCGCCTTTATATGGACTTTAATGTATTTAATAAGCCAAATGGAGAAACTGCGTAGAGTAGATACAGATATAGATATTTCTATAGATATTGTGGCAATGATGACTGCAATAAACTGAGAAACTAAATCTTTATCTACACCTTTAGACTACAGTTTTACTGCCCCTACACAGTATATAACACATGCTGTAGATTTTAAAGGGCAATGTGTAAGATTCTAAAGATTGGAAAGATAGATTCATTTACATGAAAGAGATTTGACACTCAAATGTTTAAATGGATCTCCCTCAAATATAGACGCAGACGCATATCTCAAAATTGGCCGATAAAACAAAACCTCAGTTTTTCTTTATAGCTCTATAGTGTTAGATAAAGTTAACACTAAAAACGTCATGTATTCAGCCAAATATGTGCATCATTACACTGCACACCTGCCCTTCTCCTTCCAGGTGGACTCCAAGTTCCTGGTGGGTTTCGGGGGTATCCTGGTGGTGGGCTGCTCCGTTCTGGCCTCCATGGGCTTCTACGCCTGGATAGGAATCCCGTCCTCCCTGATCATCCTGCAGGTGGTTCCCTTCCTGGTTCTGGCCGTGGGCGCAGACAACATCTTCATCTTTGTGCTGGAGCACCAGGTGAGAGACAGAGGGTCACAGTACTGTTGACACCACTGAGTGGGACCGCGTGGAGCCAGAACCGTCGCACACATTGGGATGGGGTTGAAAACCTGGCACCCCTTTACGTCTTTCAGGTGTTGACGATAAAAGGTAGATGGGTTCTGATTCTGACGAGCAGAAGTCAAAACAGGAAGATGTTTGAGGAAGAACACGAGGACCAAATGTGTGCACATTATTGCATACACAATGTATGTGCACTTAACTTAAGGTGGTAGTCTTCACTTTGAACCCTGTGCTCGTCCTTCTAGAGAGACGTGCGGAGGCCAGGCGAGACCAGAGAAATGCAGATCGGACGAGTTCTGGGAAATGTTGCTCCCAGCATGCTCCTGTGCAGCCTTTCAGAGTCCATCTGCTTCTTCCTAGGTGAGAGGCCGTCTATCCATCCTATCGTAGGACGGCCCACATGTCTCAAGGTGTACGGGTCCATCGTCGCGTGTGAGGACACCTTAAAGCCATCAGAAGATATTTAGCGTTACATTAAGGGCATTCAGCAGACGGTTTTATCCAAAGTGACCTAAAATAATTTGTCAGAAGAAAGCTAGATATGAGATTCAAACTCCAACCTCTCAGAGACCGGTCTGAAGACGTTTCTTGAGGCGTCTCACTATAAGTCGATGGCTGACGAGGATGTCAGCAAGACTTCTTCTAAAGCACCAGAATCCTAAAGAATCTGAATCAGAATGCTTCATGAATGCCGAAGGCAATCAACGAAACGACGGAAACAACGGAAACAGTATAAGATGCATTTGTTTTTAATAAGCAAAACACAAAAATCAGTTACGGTTAAGCGTGGCTTTTACTCTGGAGTTCTGATCCCTGATCCGATGCGTCTGTTCCCGTCTAACCTTGCTCCCCCTGTCCCGCTCCCAGGAGCGCTGTCCACCATGCCGGCGGTCAAGTCCTTCGCCCTGTACGCCGCGCTGGCCGTGCTGATGGACTTCCTGCTGCAGATGTCCGCCTTCGTGGCGCTGCTGTCCCTGGACGCCCGGCGCCAGGACAGCAGCCGCTGCGAGCTGGCGTGCTGCATCACCGTGGGAACGCGCCGGCCCACCCAGCCCAACGAGGGGCTGCTGCTGCCCCTGATGAGGAAGTACTACGCCCCCGTGCTGCTGCACCCCGTCAGCAGGATCGTGGTGGTAAGAGCGCCGGCGCCCGGACCCGTCACACACATGAACGGATGCTGTAGTGCAGTGGTTCTCAAATGGGGGTACGCGTACCCCTGGGGGTACGCGAAGGCACTCCAGGGGCTACGTGAGATTTTTAAATATACATGCTTTTTAAAAAGTAGCATCCGTGCAAAACTTCATAAGTTTTGCATGTTCATAAAAGTTCATAAAATGAATTTTATATTCAGTAGGCTATTCAATTTCATTATCCTTAAAACCCAGAGTCTCCCCCATACCAGGATGGTTCGACCCAACCTGTCATATGCCACCTGGCATCACCTGTCAATCACTTGGATCAACGATGGAGTCGTGGTTGAAGCGTAGCAGCGATTCTTTTGAAAACACGGCGGGACAAGTGGCAAAGGAGACCAAAACAAAAATGCTTTGCGTTGGTTAGGGGGTACTGGTTAGGGGGTACTGGTTAGGGGGTACTTGGCTGAAAAAATATTTCACTGGGGGTACATCACTGAAAAAAGGTTGAGAACCACTGCTGTAGTGCATCTGCTAAGGATGCCCACTGGGGGCCTCGGGGAAGACCCAGGACTAGGTGGAGAGATTATATCTCAACACTGGCCTGGGAACGCCTCGGGATCCCCCCCCCCCCCCCCTGTCAGAGCTGGTCAATGTGGCCCCGGGGAAGGGAAGTCTGGGGCCCCCTGCTGGAGCTGCTGCCCCCGCGACCCCGGAAAGCGGTTTTAACATTGAGGATGAGGAGGATACTGTAGTGTTGACAATATCACCAGCATTATGTATGTTACGTACTTTACATACTACTCCCAGCCTCCTTTAATATTCATCTACTTTACCGTCTGCTACTACTCCTTTACAATTCATCTACTTTACCGTCTGCTACTACTACTCCTTTACAATTCATCTACTTTACCGTCTGCTACTACTCCTTTACAATTCATCTACTTTACCGTCTGCTACTACTCCTTTACAATTCATCTACTTTACCGTCTGCTACTACTCCTTTACAATTCATCTACTTTACCGTCTGCTACTACTACTCCTTTACAATTCATCTACTTTACCGTCTGCTACTACTACTCCTTTACAATTCATCTACTTTACCGTCTGCTACTACTCCTTTACAATTCATCTACTTTACCGTCTGCTACTACTCCTTTACAATTCATCTACTTTACCGTCTGCTACTACTACTCCTTTACAATTCATCTACTTTACCGTCTGCTACCACTACTACTTTACAATTCATCTACTTAATTACTAGCCAATGATGAAGTAGTAGTATCTCAGAGACGTTTGGTAGAAGTAGTCAGTGGCAGCTCCTTAGTGAAGAAGCATCAGTGAACACGAGACGAGAGTGGAGACCATTCCAAACGGTGGTGTGTTCCTCCCCAGATGGTGGTGTTCGTGGTCATGTTCTGCTGCTCGATATTCCTCATGTTCCACGTGACAGTGGGCCTGGATCAGGAGCTGGCCATGCCTCAGGTAGGCAGGACTGAGGATTTGCTGCTTTCGAATCATACCTCTTGTTTGTTCGGTTCCAACTAAACTCACGGCTCACAAACGGTTCTCGTCGTATCACCCCCCGTTATGAATGGCTTTGTTTGGGCACGCAGGGTTCCTACATGCTGGAGTATTTCAAGTACTTGTACAAGTACTTTGAGGTGGGCATCCCGACCTACTTTGTGACCACCAAGGGATTCAACTTCACCAGCGCTGCGGGCATGGACGCCGTGTGCTCCAGCGTGGGCTGTGACCAGTTCTCCCTCACACAGAAGATTCAGTACGCCACCGAATATCCTGAACTGTAAGCGGCTTATGCTTTATCAATCCATACAGAATAGGTTAATCATGTAATGCACAGACTCGTGTTCGGATGTTAACAATGGCTCAGAGCACAACCTGCAAGGAAATTAAGAAAAATGTCTCAAAGCGTTAGAATATCCCTTTGATTTGACTGTTTTTAATGCCTCAGCGGATACCAAAGCTGTCCCTTAAATTAAAGGGTTATGTTGCTCTGTTCTGACACTACACGCTGTCTCTGTGTTGCTTTAATGCCCTGGCACGGTGCACTGAACCCTCGCTATCTCTCACCTCTTACAGACTCAGTTAACAGTTAATGATCAACTGCACTATGGGAAAAGGACTGAAAAGCGTCCGTTTTAAGGCCATGCTGCGCGTCGCCTCTCACCTTAAATAATAGAATTATTAAAACAGTTGTGCACCAAACCGTGCTGCTCTTCCGTCTGTGCTTCTCGGGGGCCTGTGTCAGATACAGTCCAAGGTCTTTAAACAGTCACCGCTCAACTTTGTCACAGAAGGTTTCATCGGCACACATTCAGAGGGCAGTCGTGAAGCACCTCAACGGCCGGCAGAGCTCCGTGTGCTGCTGGCCCCCACCGGGTGCGAAAGGGACAGTGATTGTAATAGACAGCCGACAGCCAAAGCAGTCTTATGGGGAGGATTTAAATGGGATGCAAAATTAAAGTGAATACTGAAAAATAACCGCGCATCAATGACTTTCTGACGGCTTCTCTTTAAACTCCATTCATATGAATGTTCCTAAGAACACTTTGATGTATTTGCTGTATGCATGAGTAAAAAGTAAAATGTCATAATGTGAGAGTAATGTAGAAATAGAGGGAAACGTTCATCTGAATTTCAGTGCACCTCACTAACCGATGGCGTGCGCTCACTAGGTCCTACTTGGCCGTCCCTGCTAACTCCTGGGTGGATGACTTCATCGACTGGCTGAATCCCAGCTCCAAGTGTTGTCGGCTGTACACCATCCCAAACACGGGGAAATTCTGCCCCGCTACTGAATGTGAGTTCTTTACATCTTGGCCTCTCGTACCCCAACCTGGCAACCACACACATGGACGCCTATGTGGTCCTCAAAGGTGCTGTGACGTGCCACCAGGTGTGAGTGTGATTAGCCGTTACGAGCCGCTTTGGAAATCTGCCCCTTATGACATCACAGGTGGGCGTGTCCACCCAGATGTGTGACGGATAGACGAGCAACGTTTGCTACGGTCCACTGGGTAGGCTGGTAGACTGATCTATCCGGCACACGTCTGGGTAGACACGCCCACTTATGATGTCATAAGGGGCAGATTTCCAAAACGGCTCGTTGCGGCTAATCCCACTCACACCTGGTGGCACGTCACGGGAGCTTTGACCGCTTCCCAAAGGCAGAGCCGACCGTAACCCCTTCTTCTTCTTCTCCTCCTCCTCCTCTGCCCTCAGCCGGCTGGCGCTGTGGACGGAAGTGTATAAAGGCCACGCCCAACATGGTGGTGAGGCCCGACGTGGACCAGTTCAACCGCTTCCTCCCCGACTTCCTGGGCAACAGGCCGGACCTGCAGTGCCCCAAGGGGTGAGCAACAGACAAGATCCAATCGCTTGGTAGTTTTGTTTCGACCACAATAATCATGTTGCCGGAGGCATGCAAGCCCCTGATTGGCTAACACTAACACAATGAATGTAAACCCCCCCCCCGCTGAGAAAGTCGTCTGCAATTAAGTTGAACTCAGCCGACTGACATCGACAACGAACATTCATGTTCATGGGATGAAGTGAACTCTAACATAAACCTTTCAAGTATATACTAGTAGTACAAACTGAATAAATAACCGTGAAACTAAAATACTTACGCCCACGTTTCTTCCCCCCCCCCCAGTGGTCTTGGAGCGTACGACAAGGCTGTGGTTCGGGATGAGAGTGGAGAGATTATAGGTGAGTGACATAGTGCTGTCGTCATGGGGATGACCTGTCCATCAGCAGTCTCATCGTGGGGGGGGGGGGGGTCAGTTCGGGTCAGGGGTCGGCTGCTCACAGCGGTTGTGTGGTGTGTGTGTCGTCCCCCCCCCACCCAGCCACCCGGTTCATGGCGTACCACGTCAGCCTGACCAACTCCCAGGAGTTCACCAGGGCGCTGGAGAAGGTCCGCGAGCTGGCCCACAACATCACCATGGGCATGAGGAAGGTCCCGGGCACGGCGCCGGACTTCGAGGTCTTCCCCTACACGTAGGTCCTCCTCACCTCACGCCCCCGACAGCGGCCGCGTTCCCCCCGGGGGGGGGGGGGGGGGGGGCCCTCAGCGCGTGGATTCTCTCTCTTTAATCCATGCACACCGTTTTGTTTGTTAGTTACTTACAACCGGAGATCTCCCAACAGTAAGTCAATGTCAACACAACAGGACAGGTGGCTGAGAAAGAGAGGCCACGGCACGTAGCATAGGAGCTCAGGTGGGAATCAAACCCGCGTCGCTCGACGGCACATTGCCGCCGTGTGTTTAGCGCCCTCGTCTCCCCCATGCCCTCCCTGTAGCCCTCTCCCCTCCCTCTCCCTTCTCCCTCCCTCTCAGCCCTCTGACCAGTCCTCTCTCCCTCCCCCATCTCCCCCGTCTCCCTCTGACCGCTCCTCTCCCCCTCCTCTCCCCCGTCCCCCTCTGACCCCTCCTCTCCCCCGTCCCCCTCTGACCCCTCCTCTCCCCTGTCCCCCTCTGACCTGTCCTCTCCCCCGTCTCCCTCCCCCTCTGACCGCTCCTCTCCCCCGTCTCCCTCTGACCCCTCCTCTCCCTCCCCCTCTGACCTGTCCTCTCCCCCGTCTCCCTCCCTCCTCTCCCCCATCTCCCTCTGACCGCTCCTCTCCCCCTCCTCCCCCGTCTCCCTCTGACCTGTCCTCTCCCCTGTCTCCCCCGTCTCCCTCTGACCTGTCCTCTCCCCCATCTCCCCCGTCTCCCTCCCTCCTCTCCCCCGTCTCCCTCCCTCCTCTCCCCCGTCTCCCTCTGACCTGTCCTCTCCCCCCTCCCCTCAGGGTGACCTATGCGTTCTACGAGCAGTACCTGACCATCGTTCCTGAGGGCCTGTTCAACATCTCTCTGTGCCTGCTGCCCACCTTCGTGGTGTGCTGCCTGCTGCTGGGCATGGACCTGCGCTCGGGGCTGCTCAACCTCTTCACCATCATCATGATCACCGTGGATACCGTGGGGGTCATGACCCTGTGGGACATCCACTACAACGCCGTGGCGCTCATCAACCTGGTCACGGTGAGAGCCCGTGCTAGGGGGAGATATTTTGGGATATTTTGGGTCTGACAAAAACGAAAAAAGAAATCTGGGGTCTGTCGATCTCGCAGGCCTGTCATAAGTCAGTCCAACCATTTCTTCCTGATTGGGATTATTGGACGGCCTACCTGGTGGCCCCCTGCCGGGCCCCCATTGGGCGGGGCCGGAGTCCTCCACAAGGCCGACCTATGGACCTCTGAAGGATAAGCCCCGCCTCCGAGGCTCCCGGTTCCCTCGGTCAAATGTCTATGGGGAATAACACGGGGTTTATGAATGATCATAACAAACTCTGTAGGTGAGTAGATTGTCGGTGCCGTTAAAGTAGCAAACGATTATAAATGCTATTTTAACGGCACCGACAATCCAAAAACACAGTCGAAACTAGATGGGAAATGTGTGTAGTTCAAAACGTGACGCAGCTTTTACTTCTCCGCCCCCTACAGAGTTTGTTATGTACGATCGTTCATAAACCCCGTGTTATTCCCCGTAGACATTTGACCGAGGGAACCGGAGCTTAGTCCTGTGTTTTGGGGGACGGCCTGAAGGAAGGGGAGGTTTGGATACTCAACAAAACGGCTGTGTTTCCAAATGGCCTACCCCAGCTTTACCTCGCTCGCTCTCTCTCTCTACCGATGTAAACCAACCTGGTGCAGAATGGTTCTATCTGAGCAGCAGAGCCCTCTGTGAGCCCCCCCGTCTGTCTCCTCCCCAGGCGGTGGGCATCTCCGTGGAGTTCGTGTCCCACCTGACCCGATCCTTCGCCCTCAGCATCCAGCCCACCCACGTGGAGCGGGCCAAGGAGGCCACCGCCACCATGGGCAGTGCGGTCAGTACACAACTCCTCTGTTCGTACTGTGTGTGTGTGTGTGTGTGTTTATGTATGTGGGTGTATGTGTGTGTGTTTATGTATGTGCGTGTATGTGCGTCCGTCCGTGTGTGTGTGTGTTTATCTATGTGGGTGTATGTGTGTGTGTTTATGTATGTGTGAGTTTATGTATGTGAGTGTATGTTAGGGGTGTAACGATACACAAAAGTCACGATTCGGTACGTACCTCAGTTTTTAAGTCATGGTTCGGTATGTTTTTCGGTACATGATTTTTATTAAACAATTGGATTTTGATTTGATTCATTAAATTGTATCAAACAAACGCCTTACACAAATGGAAAGACATCAAATACAATTGAGGATAAAAACACAATAAAGTCCAGGACTTATTTTGTGATTTTCATTGTGGTCCTCAACACAAAACATCAGGACAAGACAAGACGCTCTCAGTGTGTGCTGCTAATCAATAAAAACTTTTTATAGAGTCGTTTTTTAGAGTCCCATAAAAACAATAAAAACCTGGTACGGTACGTACCGAAATGAAACGTGCATCGAACCGTTAGACCGTGTATGTGTGTGCGTGTGCGTGTGCATGTATGTGTGTGATCCTCCACGCCGCTGGACTGAAAGGCGACCTTCCTGTGTGCGACCCCCATCAGGTGTTTGCCGGCGTGGCCATGACCAACCTGCCGGGCATCATCGTGCTGGCGTTCGCCAAGGCGCAGCTCATCCAGATCTTCTTCTTCCGGCTCAACCTGATCATCACGCTGCTGGGGGTGGCCCACGGTCTCATCTTCCTCCCGGTGCTGCTCAGCTACTTTGGTACGGAGGCGAGCCCGTGTGACGCGCAAACACCTTGTTTCTGGTTCCTGTCGTTACTCCACTGTCGCACTCGGTCCTGACTCCTGACGTTTTGAAACGAGGCGGTTTAGCGCATGTTTTTTTCTCTTGTAGCGACTCCAGTTAAGATCGTTCTAGCTCTCAGCCTAACTCTCTTTTGCGAGCGACTCTCCTGAAAACAGCCCTCGTACGCACTTATTGTAGGTTGTATATCCTGGCACTTTAAATGAACCTAGCGCTTGGCACTCATTCGCGATATATTTTGTTGTTTCTCTTTCTTCTGACAAATGTCCTTATTGTAAATCGCTTTGGATTAAAGCGTCTGCCAAACTCCCTTAATGTAAAACGTAAAATGCACACGGTGAGAGGCAGACAGAGAGAACAAATAAGAAGTGATCGATAGAAAGTCTTTTAAAAATATGAAAGATATATTTGACCTACCAAACGCCAGTAAAGCGCAGTGGTTGATGCTGCCGTTATTCCCCTCAGGTCCCGGCGTCAACAAGGCCGTGCTGTTGAAGCTCCAGCAGGAGAAGGAGAAGGCCCGGCAGGAGACGGAGACGAGCAGGAGAGTCCACAGCCAGTCCAATGGCCACCACAACCTGGGCTACGAGCACGGGGAGAAACCGGACCTCCCCTTAACCAGACAGTCTACAGACAAAGAGCCCCGGGAGACAATCACTGACCTCTAAGCACACCGGAAAAAGACATTGAACTGTTTTACAAGCTCTTCTGCATCTCCGGTAGATAGGCTACCTCCACAATGAATAGATCTGGACGAAGACGAAGCCGAAGCCTTGACATGTGGATCACTCGGCCTGTGGTGGGTGCCTCACACCTGGGATGGGTCGGTGGGACTTCAAGCCCCCCGCTGACACACAACCGTGCAATATATTGTAGTGCCAAGAAGGGACTCTTGATTTGGACATCAAGACCTACTTTCAGTGTTGTAATTGGAGAGCATTCGTCCAAACTTTATGAAAATTACAAAACAGATGACAGTACCTCATTTAGCAATAGACAGATTATTGAATGAGTCTTTTTATACTTAAGAAATACTGCGTTAACGTTTATTTAAAGTAATTATTTTGTATGTTGGATTATATTTCACAGGGACCGTGTTTATGGTAAAGCGAATGGAAGCACTCCAGCAATGAACTGCTATTTTGTAAAGCAAATGTTTCTAGTGTGTAATAAATGCCTCAATGCAAAAAAAAAAAGATATTGAATATCTGAATGAACCTCGTCTCTGAAAATACGAACGACAGAACTGGTTTGCTGCATTTCATTAGCACCACTTGCACTATGAGAGCTTGATACGCCAATCTTGATCATTCTGTGAAAGGAGCAGACTAATGATCTGTGGGCGGTCATTAGTCTCGCCCACTAATGATCATACCTCCACAGTGGGGCTGTATGTGGTTTGGGTTAGAACTGCCCGGAGAGAACATACACACTTCATCAAACAAGGATTTAAATAGCTACAGTGTAAATGATAAGTCTGGTTAAAAGATAAAATACCAGCGGACAGAAGGCTTTTGGGTATCAATGTTTTGTTTTTATTAACAATGCATCCCTTAGATAGGATTGTATGTTTTTTTGTAGGTCAGCAATGCCCCCAAAACATACTGTACACATTATACAAGGGAAACCACGATTTCAGGCGACAAAAAAAAAAAAAAAAAAAAAAAAATCTTTTAAATTATAATACAGTCTTGAGGAAAAAAAATATAAATAACTTTTTTCTTCTCTGGTGGAACTCACTTTATGGTACAGACATACAATAAATAGACCGGCTCTGGCGTCGCTCCACTGATCTATGAATCATCTCTCTATGAGTCCATTTTGTGTAGCAGCATAATAGCAAAAAAACAACAAAAACAAGCCGACGGGAAATGATCAATTTCCCTGGAATTAATCATCGCATAAACCCCGCCCCCCCCTCCTCCCCGTCCCGCCCCTCGCCTCCTCTCAGCCAACCACAGACAGTGATATTGCATTGTGGGAAGAAAAGAAACCCAACGTGTCAGAGATACATCAGACTTACGGCGATCTAAACGGCGACGTCTAAAGGCAGCCTTAAGGGAGGGAAAACGTCTTTAAAAGCAGTTGAGGTGGGGGGGGGTCCACAGCCGTGCCATGCTACTGGGTGCATGCAGCGAGGGGGGGGGGGGGGGGGGGGGGGGGCGGGGGCGACGGCAGTAGGAAGGCAATGGGACAGCTCGGGCCCCCCCACCCCATGGACATGGTCCTTAGTGAGGGGGGGGGGGGGGGGTGAGGGCCAGAGAGTTAAAGCAGTACCTATCGAACCAGAGAGAAACAGCCGGCGAGGGAGAGCGTTGTGGGTGGGGGGGGGGGGGGGGTTGGGGGTGTAAACTAGCAGGGTGTAAAGTAAAGTGTAAAGTCAAGACGCGCCGCCGTCGTCCACGGCTACGGTTGTGTCAGTGCTCCAGGAGAGAGAAACTAAAGTCAAAGCGACACTCGTTAGGTTTGATTGTCTGGAGATTTACAAAATACAAAAGTGATCCGCGTGGCCCGGCTGACGAGAGGCTGCGGAGGAGGAAGAGGAGGAGGAGAGGAGGAGAAGAGGAGGAGGAAGAGGAGCAAGCGGAGTCAGCCTGGCTGAGCGTTGTGGGAGGGGCCCGAGGGGACTGTAAAGTAGGCTTCTCTTTTTTATTATTATACGTTAAATAGCAAGACATTGTGTAGTGTTTTTTTTTTTCTTCTTAAAAAGGAAACAATATGGTGGTCTGGGGGGGGGGGGGGGGGGGGGGGGGGGGGAATAAAACAAATACAAAACAAACTAAAAATAAAATAAAAGTCATCACTTGGTAGACACGACAACATGCCCGATTCATTTCATGACCGTTGGAAGAAGATAAACGCAGGCGCTTCCTGTCGGCTGTTCGTTGTGCTGCGTTCACTTTGTTTTAAACTCCGCCTCCTTGTAGCTCCGCCTCCTTGTAGCTCCGCCCCCCGCAGGGCGCCCCAAGACCTCAACCGCCCGGGAAAAAAAAAAACCCGAACGCCATCTTGGATGAATGGGCTCCGCTACGGGGGAGGGGGTCAAACTACTGGGTTGTTGTTGTTGTTGTTGTTGTTGTTGTTGTTGGCACCGGAACATCAGCAGCCCCCGACGCACTGTGTTGTTTGTGTAGCGCTGACCGTCACACACACACACACACACACACGCTCACACACCCGCAGAACAATGTCCTCCTCCTCCTCCCCCCCTCCTCCTTCCCCTCCCCCCCCGCCCCCCCCCCCGCCCCCGCCCCCACCCCCACCCCCTCATTGTCTTGTTCAGAGTCTCCTGAACTCTCATCCTCGCAGCCTGTGTGTGCACGTATGTGTGCACGTGTGTGTGTGCGTGTGCGTGTGTGCGTGTGTGTGTGTGTGTGTGTGCAGAGGGGGGTGGGAGGTCGGAGCAGAGCCGTGCAGGAAGAGGAGGGTCAGGTGGTCTGGGGCTCCGGGG
>NC_140275.1:1077919-1100419 GCF_964030765.1 Micromesistius poutassou
AAGAATCGTTTGAAGAATCGTGATTTCAATCTTGACCAAAAAAATCGTGATTCTCATTTTTTCCAAAATCGAGCCGCCCTATATGGTGACGTTGGAACATGTCTTATTTTAAGACGCCGTTGTCCTAATCCTCTCCAGGGGACGAGGGGGCGTACAGTGACGTCCACTCTGCTCGTGTTGCTCACTCTTAACTCGGGGCCAGTTTCACTGTGAGAGGTCATCAACGTTAAAATATAAAATCCGGCATCATAACGTGACGTTGTATAATAAGAAAGGCACAGTCGGATGCTAGTTAAATTTATTTAAACCCATGGGACGAGGATTTATGGGTGTGTAGCGTCACGGAAGGGACGTGTGTGTGTACATGTGTACGTGTGTGTACACGTGTATGTGTGTGTACATGTGTGTGTGTACGTGTGTATGTGTGTACGTGTCTGTCTGTCTGTCTGTGGTGTGTGTGTGGTGTATGTACGTGTGTGTACATGTGTGTGTGTGTGTGTGTGTGTACATGTGTGTGTGTGTGTGTACATGTGTGTGTGCGTGTGTGTGTACATGTGTGTGTGCGTGTGTATGTGTGTACGTGTCTGTCTGTCGGTGGTGTCTGACTATGGCGTGTGTCTGTGGTGTGTGTCTGTGTTGTCTGTCTGTGGCGTGTGTCTGTGGTGTGTGTCTGTGTTGTCTGTCTGTGGCGTGTGTCTGTGGTGTGTGTCTGTGTTGTCTGTCTGTGGCGTGTGTCTGGTGTGTGTCTGTGTTGTCTGTCTGTGGCGTGTGTCTGTGGTGTGTGTCTGTGTTGTCTGTCTGTGGCGTGTGTCTGTGGTGTGTGTCTGTGTTGTCTGTCTGTGGCGTGTGTCTGTGGTGTGTGTCTGTGTTGTCTGTCTGTGCGTGTCTGTGTGTCTGTGTGTGCTCCTGACCGCACGCACAATGCGGTCATGGTTGGGCCCCACTCCCTCCCATCCCCTCTCTACCCAGGGTGTGGCCCCTCACCGGTGCGTGTACGTGCGTGCGTGCGTGCTCGCGTGTGTGTGTGCGTGCGTGCACACTCCCACTCACCGGTGCGTGTGTGTGCGTGTGCGTGTGTGTGTGTGTACGCGTGTGTGCGTCTGTACACACTCCCAATCACCGGTGCGTGTGTGTGTGTGTACGTGTGTGTGCGTCTGTGCACACTCCCACTCACCGGTGCGTGAGTGCGTGCCGTTGATGAGCAGCTGCGGGGGGAAGCCCATGACCACGGCGCCCACGCAGTACAGGCAGTTGTCCTCCGTGTGCTCCTGCAGCCCCGAGTCGTCGCCGCCCGCCGGGCTGGCGCCCTCGCTGCGGCTCGCCATCAGCTCCGAGATGCTGAACTGCTGCCGCAGCACCGGGATGGGAGGGCGCTCTGTGGGGGGGGGGCAAGGTCAGGGGGGCGGGGACAAGGTTAGATGGGCGGGGACAAGGTCAGGGGGGCGGGGTCAGAGACACATGCAGGCACCAACTTGACGCGATTTATTGGTCATATTATAATTTAAAGCTCTTGATTTTACTCTTCAGCATTTACATACTGTACGCACTGTTCAATGTGTCCCTTCTGCTGACGTTAGCAGAGGTGTGGTGATACACTACTGGACTAGTGGACTAGTAGTGGACTACTGGACTAGTACACCAGACTACAGTACATAGAAGACTTGGTGGTATTTGCAGGTCTAGCAAATACAAATATAAAATACAAGAATACAAAAAGCGACCGGCCGGTACCCGAAATGAATAAACGTGACGGCAAAGCACGACGGAATGATCGATTACTACGTTCACGTTGCGAGGCTTAGAATGACAGCTCGACACCTTTAGTAACACAACGCGCACGCCCACCGAAATACTTATTTTGACTCTAACGCATCACAAGGGGAATGCACCGCTGACATGCCCGTTACCGACAGCGTGGTGATTGACAGCCCCGTGCTGCTCTGTGTCAGGGTTTGTACGTTCGTAAAGCTCGCCCTGCCCCGAATAACTTCATCAGGGCGCTAACGTTAGCACTCGCCGGCAGTGAAGGAAAAACTAAAAAGGTCCCCGAGATCCTCTTTGATGAGCGCTCAACGTGAGTGAAGACAGGACGTGAACCTGCACGCTGCTCTTTAGGAAGGTACTAACATCAAAGACGGGTTCATGTATATTTAAAATATGTGAATGAGACCATCATCCAATACGTTTTGTCTTTTTTAAAGTTGTTAACGAGAGACCATCATCCAATACGTTTTGTCTTTTTTAAAGTTGTTAACGAGGGACCATCATCCAATACATTTTGTTTTCTACATTTTTGTTAACGAGGGACCATCATCCAATACGTTTCGTTTTTTTTAATTTTACTTAACGAGGAACCATCATCCAATATATATATATATATATATATATATATATATATATAAAAAAGGTGCAAACAGTCAACAGTTACATAAAACAACCTGTTCATCCATAAATCTTTTTCCTCACCGTCTCCGTCGCCGAACAGGAAGCACTTCCTCTCCTCGGAGGGCGGGCTGGCCCTCTGCTGGAAGTAGGGCGCGTCGCGGACGTGGAACATGTCGCTGATGCACACGGGCAGCGCCAGGCCGATGTAGTCGTCGCTGCAGCCGTACGTCACGCTGCTCACCATGGAGCGCACCGACGAGCAGCGCTGCAGCGTGCTCTGGTTGATGGGGCTCAGCAGCTCCTCCTTGTCCAGGGAGGCGAAGCTCAGAGCCTTCAGGAACCTGGAGGGGGGGGGGGGGGGGGGGGGGGGGACAGGGGGTCAGAGGAGGTGGTGGTGGAGGGGGGGGGGGGGGACAGGGGGTCAGAGGAGGTGGTGGAGGGGGGGACAGGGGGTCAGAGGAGGTGGTGGAGGGGGGGACAGGAGGGGGGGGGGGGGGGGGACAGGGGGTCAGAGGAGGTGGTGGAGGGGGGGACAGGGGGTCAGAGGAGGTGGTGGAGGGGGGGACAGGGGGTCAGAGGAGGTGGTGGTGGAGGGACAGGGGGTCAGAGGAGGTGGTGGAGGGGGGGACAGGGGGTCAGAGGAGGTGGTGGTGGAGGGGGGGGACAGGGGGTCAGAGGAGGTGGTGGTGGAGGGGGGGGACAGGGGGTCAGAGGAGGTGGTGGAGGGGGGGACAGGGGGTCAGAGGAGGTGGTGGAGGGGGGACAGAGGAGGTGGTGGAGGGGGGACAGAGGAGGTGGTGGAGGGGGGACAGAGGAGGTGGTGGAGGGGGGGACAGAGGAGGTGGTGGAGGGGGGGGACAGAGGAGGTGGTGGAGGGGGGGACAGAGGAGGTGGTGGAGGGGGGACAGAGGAGGTGGTGGAGGGGGGACAGAGGAGGTGGTGGAGGGGGGGGACAGGGGGTCAGAGGAGGTGGTGGAGGGGGGACAGAGGAGGTGGTGGAGGGGGGACAGAGGAGGTGGTGGAGGGGGGGACAGAGGAGGTGGTGGAGGGGGGGACAGAGGAGGTGGTGGAGGGGGGGACAGAGGAGGTGGTGGAGGGGGGACAGAGGAGGTGGTGGAGGGGGGACAGAGGAGGTGGTGGAGGGGGGGACAGAGGAGGTGGTGGAGGGGGGGACAGAGGAGGTGGTGGAGGGGGGGTCAGAGGAGGTGGTGGAGGGGGGGACAGGGGGTCAGAGGATGTGGTGGAGGGGGGGTCAGAGGAGGTGGTGGAGGGGGGGTCAGAGGAGGTGGTGGAGGGGGGGTCAGAGGAGGTGGTGGAGGGGGGGACAGGGGGTCAGAGGAGGTGGTGGAGGGGGGGTCAGAGGAGGTGGTGGAGGGGGGGACAGGGGGTCAGGGGGTCAGAGGAGGTGGTGGAGGGGGGACAGGGGGTCAGAGGAGGTGGTGGAGGGGGGACAGGGGGTCAGAGGAGGTGGTGGAGGGGGGGGTCAGAGGAGGTGGTGGAGGGGGGACAGGGGGTCAGAGGAGGTGGTGGAGGGGGGACAGGGGGTCAGAGGAGGTGGTGGTGGTGGTGGTGGAGGAGGGGGGGGATGCGGTAAGGTGGGTGGGGTGGCGGTGGTGGAGATGGTGGAGGTGGTGGTTGTGGTGGTTGTGGTGGTTGTGATGGTGGTGGTGGTGGAGGTGGTGAAGGTAGTGGTTGTGGTGGTGGAGGTGGTGGTTATGATGGTGGTGGTGGTGGTGGTGGAGATGGTGGTGGTGGTGGTGGTTGTGGTGGTTATGATGGTGGTGGTGGTGATGGTGGTTATGATGGTGGTGGTGGTTGTGGTGGTTATGATGGTGGTGGTTGTGGTGGTTATGATGGTGGTGGTGGTTATGATGGTGGTGGTTGTGGTGGTTATGATGGTGGTGGTTGTGGTGGTTATGATGGTGGTGGTGGTTATGATGGTGGTGGTTGTGGTGGTTATGATGGTGGTGGTGGTGATGGTGGTTATGATGGTGGTGGTGGTGATGGTGGTTATGATGGTGGTGGTGGTTGTGGTGGTTATGATGGTGGTGGTTATGATGGTGGTGGTTGTGGTGGTTATGATGGTGGTGGTGGTTGTGGTGGTGGTGATGGTGGTTATGATGGTGATGGTGGTGGTGGTTGTGGTGGAGATGGTGGTTGTGGTGGTGGTGATGGTGGTGGGGGGGAGAGCAGGGAGAGGGTGGAGAGGAAGAGGAGGGTGAAGCTACGAGATGGGAGGATGCTAGCTAGGGCGGGGTCTCCAATCAAGGGACCACTGATCTAGATAAAGAGCTTGATTGACAGGCACTCTGTTGGAGACTACTAGAGACCAACACTACTGCTGGTCTATGGACCTCTGAGGAATAAGTCCCGCCTCCCGGTTCCCTCGGTCAAACGTCTATGGGGAATAACACGGGGTTTATGAATGATCGTACATAACAAACTCCGTAGGTGGCGGAGAAGTAAAAGCTGCGTCACTTTTGAATTACACACTTTTTCCATCTAGTTTCTACTGGCTTTTTGGATTGTCGGTGCCGTTAAAAAAGTAGTAAACTATTATTAATGCTACTTTAACAGCACCGAAAATCCCCCAAAAAATCCAGTCGAAACTAGAAAAGAAGGAAAAAGTGTGTAGTTCAAAACGTGACGCAGCTTTTACTTCTCCTCCACCTACAGAGTTTGTTATGTCCGATCATTCATAAACCCCGTGTTATTCCCCATAGACATTTGACCGAGGGAACCGGGAGCCTCGGAGGCGGGACTTATCCTTCAGAGGCCTATGGGAGTGGTCCAAAGAGGAGGAGGAGGAGGAGGAGCCAAGGGGATGAGTTGGATCGACAGCGACCTGCAAACAACGGGTCTACCGAGGCAGAGAGGGAGGCTCTATACGAACGGCTTCAAGCAGAAAGGCAGCAGCCGTGCCTTCTACCCACTAAGCTGGCTAGCTAGTGCAGGCTGAGCAGGCTCAACCCACCAGGGGTACACGCTCCGGGACAGCCGTCGGTACGGACCGGGCTCTTCATACGTCGGCGGCCTCTCAGATTGCCTGACGGGGCCCGGCATGTCCACACACACACACACACGCACACACACGCACGCACGCACACGCACACACGCACGCACGCACGCACGCACGCACGCACACGATGCAAAAACATTTGGATACAAATGGTTGTTGGTCAGAGAACAAAATGGCAGAATGTCAGACTCTTAACGACAATGACCCAACATCACGATAGAGGCTACAGACACCAGTCAGACCAGCTGGGGGTCCAGGGGACGATTCTAAGGAAGCACTGGGTCACCGACCCACACACACAAAGGCACAACGCACTCGCTCTACTGGAGGGGGGGGGGAGGCTACAGAGGCTAAAGAGGCTAGAGGCTACAGGCTAAAGAGGCTACAGAGGCTAGAGGCTAAAGAGGCTAAAGAGGCTAGAGGCTACAGAGGATACAGAGGCTACAGAGGCTAGAGGCTACAGAAGCTACAGAGGCTACAGAGGCTAAAGAGGCTCTAGAGGCTCTAGAGGCTACAGAGGCTAGAGGCGACAGAGGCTACAGAGGCTAAAGAGGCTACAGAGGCTACAGAGGCTAGAGGCTACAGAAGCTACAGAGGCTAAAGAGGCTACAGAGGCTAGAGGCTGAAGTGGCTAAAGAGGCTACAGAGGCTAAAGAGGCTACAGAGGCTAAAGAGGCTACAGAGGCTAAAGAGGCTACAGAGGCTACAGAGGCTAGAGGCTACAGAGGCTAGAGGCTACAGAAGCTACAGAGGCTAGAGGCTACAGAAGCTACAGAGGCTACAGAGGCTAAAGAGGCTCTAGAGGCTACAGAGGCTAGAGGCTAAAGAGGCTAGAGGCTAAAGAGGCTACAGAGGCTACAGAGGCTAGAGGCTAAAGAGGCTACAGATGCTACAGAGGCTAAAGAGGCTACAGAGGCTAGAGGCTACAGAGGCTACAGAGGCTAGAGGCTACAGAGGCTAGAGGCTAAAGAGGCTACAGAGGCTAGAGGCTACAGAGGCCAGAGGCTACAGAGGCTAGAGGCTACAGAGGCTAAAGAGGTGACAGAGGCTAGAGGCTACAGAGGCTAGAGGCTAGAGGCTACAGAGGCTAAAGAGGTGACAGAGGCTAGAGGCTACAGAGGCTAGAGGCTACAGAGGCTAGAGGCTACAGAGGCTACAGAGGCTACAGAGGCCAGAGGCTACAGAGGCTAGAGGCTACAGAGGCTAAAGAGGTGACAGAGGCTAGAGGCTACAGAGGCTAGAGGCTAGAGGCTACAGAGGCTAAAGAGGTGACAGAGGCTAGAGGCTACAGAGGCTACAGAGGCTACAGAGGCTAGAGGCTACAGAGGCTAGAGGCTACAGAGGCTAGAGGCTAGAGGCTACAGAGGCTAGAGGCTACAGAGGCTACAGAGGCTAGAGGCTACAGAGGCTAGAGGCTACAGAGGCTAGAGGCTACAGAGGCTAGAGGCTAGAGGCTACAGAGGCTAGAGGCTACAGAGGCTACAGAGGCTACAGAGGCTAAAGAGGCTAAAGAGGCTACAGAGGCTAGAGGCTACAGAGGCTACAGAGGCTACAGAGGCTAGAGGCTACAGGAGCTACAGAGGCTACAGAGGCTAGAGGCTGAAGTGGCTAAAGAGGCTACAGAGGCTACAGAGGCTAGAGGCTACAGAGGCTAAAGAGGCTACAGAGGCTACAGGAGCCACTGCATTGACCTCAGGCGCTACAGGTGTTAGCGGCTCCTCTGATTGGACGCGGCCGGGCTCTAGACTAGTCTTGGTTACCGGCGCGTGGCGGGGCCGACCCAGCGGGCCCCCAGGGTGCGGGACAGCCGGCGGTAAGGGCCCGCCATGGTGCACGGGTCTGCACACGTCTTCCTCCGGTCAGACAGCCTGCTGGCCGCAGCGCCGCAGGCACAGAAGCACACGCTTAAGACACGCACAGGACACACGCACGCGCACGCACATACGCACGCACATGCATGCACATGCACATGCACACACACACACACGCACACAGCAAGAGTGGGTTTCGTCTACCTCCAGCCAGAGTGTCAAGATCAGACACAGGAGAACATGAAGCATCACTGAAGGCAGAACACGTTTTTTTGAAATTCCACATCACAATTCAAGACTCATTTGTTTTGCTACACATGGATTTTACTTATTGAGAGCACATCCACCTGCTGTCCTACGAGACAGCAGGTCTAGTCTGGCTGGACTAGTGCTAGACTACAGCCACAAGACAGCAGGTCTAGTCTGGCTGGACTAGTGCTAGACTACAGCCACAAGACAGCAGGTCTAGTCTGGCTGGACTAGTGCTAGACTACAGCCACAAGACAGCAGGTCTAGTCTGCCACAAGACAGCAGGTCTAGTCAGGCTGGACTAGTGCTAGACTACAGCCACAAGACAGCAGGTCTAGTCGGGCTGGACTAGTGCTAGACTACAGCCACAAGACAGCAGGTCTAGTCGGGCTGGACTAGTGCTAGACTACAGCCACAAGACAGCAGGTCTAGTCAGGCTGGACTAGTGCTAGACTACAGCCACAAGACAGCAGGTCTAGTCGGGCTGGACTAGTGCTAGACTACAGCCACAAGACAGCAGGTCTAGTCAGGTTGGACTAGTGCTAGACTACAGCCACAAGACAGCAGGTCTAGTCAGGCTAGACTCTAGGGGTGTAACGATACACTAAAGTCACGATGCGGTACGTACCTTGGTTTTTAAGTCACGGTACGGCAATTTTATTTTTATTAAACAATTGGATTTTGATTTGATTCATTAAATTGTATCAAACAAATGCCTTACACAAATGGAAAGACCTCAAATACAATTGAGGATAAAAACACAATAAAGTCCAGGACTTATTTCCATTGTGGTCCTCATCACAAAACATCAGGACAAGACAAGACACTCACACAGTGTGTGATAATCAATAAAAACTTTATAAATAAAAATAAATAAAAAATAAAATATATATATTATTATTATATATATATAAATATATATATTTTTTTTTCCTGTACGTACCGAAATGAAACGTGCATCGAACCGTTAGACCCGTACCGAAAATTTTTCGGTACGAATGAGTGTATGGTTACACCCCTACTAGACTCAGTAGACTACAGCCACTAGACAACGGGGTCTGCCACTAGACGCCCGGGGACAGGGGGACAGGGGGACAGGGGGACAGGGGGACAGGGGGACAGGCCTACGGTCCACGCTCTAACTCTAGGTCCCCCCCCGAGCGGCCACACCCACCGCGGGACCAAGGTCTGGGAGATCCTGCGGTACGGACTGGGACCCAGGCCGGGCTCGGCTGCGCACGCCTCGATCCAATCAGATAGCCTGATGGGCGGGGCATCACATGTGCAAAACATTAATCGCGCACACACACACACACACACACACACTCAGTACATGTGTTACAGTACTGCTGAAGACGACCTCCCTGCCGTCCTGCCCTTCCAGTGATGGAACGACGAGATTTACCAAGTAGGAAGGGAACAAGTATGAATCCCGTTGTTTAAAGACAAACAGCGACACACTAGACTCTCACAGCGACACGAATCGCCGAAGCACGTCCAGCTAACCTCCAGACGTTCACCCACTCACCGGGGGAGGGGGAGGGGGAGGGGGGGGGAGCCTACCTGCGCGGTGTGAGTCTGGAGTCCAGGCTGCCCGTCTTCATGGTGATGGTGTCGGTGAACAGCACGTCCTTGGCGGGCGAGGCCAGCGCCTCGCTGTGGGACAGCGACGGGTGGATGCGCTGCTGCTGCAGCCGCTTCAGCGTGGCGTAGCCCAGGGCGTCCCGCGGGCTGGTGTACATGAAGCTGCAGTCCGCCAGGCTCTTGATGTTGGCCACCGAGGGCGACTTGAACGAGTGGGCGCGGCGCGGCAGCGTGTGCGACGAGCCCGGCGGCACCAGCGACACGGCGCCGGCCTTGGGGTCGTCGTTGTCGGGGTCGGGGTCGTCGTCGCCGCGGTCGTCGGGGTCGTCCGACTCGGGCGTCTGCGGCGACAGCAGGGTCAGCAGCGTCTTGTCCGTCTTGGCCGACACCACCGTGTTGAGGCTCACGCAGTCCGCCGAGTCGGGCTGCTCGGGGTCCGCCTGCTCGGGACCCCCCACCGTCTCCCGGGACGGGCTGGAGCTCATGGAGCTGATGCCGCTGGTGGTCGTGTCCGTGTTAAAGCTCTGGCTGCGGCTCTTGAACTGAGTCCCGCCCCCGCCGCCGCCGCCGCCTCCTCCGCCGCCGCCTACGGTGGAACCGCCCCCACCGCCGACGCCGACGCCGTCCCCTCCCGCCAGCCGCTCCCGGCTGCTCTGCTCCCGCTCCCGGCCGGCGGCGGTGGCGGCGGCAGCAGCGGCGGCGGCGGCGGCGGGGGGGTCCCCGGCCGCGTGCCCCCCCGCCCCGAGGACCCCCAGCACCAGGCCCCCGGACGACCCCCCGCCCCCCCGTGACAGCCGGCCCTCGGCCAGCTGCTCCTCCGAGTCGCCCCGGGTCCCCACGAAGGACGTCTCCAGGCTGACCGTGGGGCTCTTGGGCATGGCCCGGCCGTTGAACATGGGCGTGAAGACGTCGCCCTGGCTGGAGCTGAACACCGAGGGCTCCGTCACCGTGCGGTTGCGCCTCATGCCCATCTTGAGCTCGGTGGGCGTGCGGGAGCCCGACGGCATCTTGGGGTCGCTGGTGGAGCGCAGCTTCTTGCTGGGCAGCGACAGGGAGTTGATGAGGCGGTTGCGGACGAAGCGCGTGGAGGCCAGGATGGTGAAGGGGCTGCGCTCCTTGGCCGGCTTGCAGCGCAGGTAGCTGGTCTCGTCCAGGTGGTCCAGCACCTCGCACTTGTCGTCGTCTATGATGTACATGCCTGCGGGGGAGGTGCACATACGGAGCTGAAGAAATGGATGGCTTTTTTTCAATTAATTTTTTTAATTAATATTATGAACTATACTAACTGAAATGAACGTGGCCCCATGACAATTTTTTACTTGCTCTCGCTCAAAGATGTCATTATCAGCAAGGACTAAAAACAAGGACTTTTGGTACTTAACAAAATTAATCATTCATTTGAACGAAGACAAACAAGACAAACTATCGCCCCTGCGGACAGACATCCAGTACAAAATATGGATGTGAATAACTCAAATTTTTCATGGTCGAATAATCAGTGGGTGGTGTGAACGAATAATCGATTATTCGATGTGTGCCGACATTCACAAAGGCAGCCATGGATCATCGGCAAGAAATCACTTAATCTTAAACGCAAAAAAAAACAACTTTAACAGTGATCAGTGTTTGTGTTGTATGCATATATATTAATATTTATGCTTGTGTATATTGTTTTTCTGTACATGATTAATAATAATAAAAAAAACTAATAGTACTACAGAACCAACATTAGTTCTGTCCGTTAATTCTTGTTTATTTAAATGGGAAAAAATGTTAACGGTCCAAATGTTAAAAATCGGCTTTGACCGAACAAATAATCGAATATTCTGACCCATCCCTAGTACAAAACTGGAGGATTTAAATAATATACATTTGCAAAATATACATTTGCAAAATACACATTTGCGGCGCTGTTTGTAGCACGGGCCTGATGGGCTCGTGAGCTGAAAGTTGGAACCGTCCCGACGTGACAACGTGGGCAACCGTCACCGTGGAACCCTTCCACACATCGGCATCAGACAACCCAACCAGGCCCACTGAACATGAGCGCCACTCACTGGGCTGCGACTCGCTCTCGCTGTTGTGGCGCGAGCTGGTGGACTCCGAGTTGAGGCTGAGCGTGCTGGGCACCGAGGACAGCTCCAGGGTCAGCATGGCGTCCACCTCCTCGGGCGTCACGGGCCACTGCGTCCGCCGGCTGTGGCGCACCGCGTCCCAGCCGTACTGCTTCAGCACCTCACAGCCCTGCCGGGTCTTGGAGATCACCCCCAGCACGTACACGCACGTCCTGCACGCACACACACACACGCGCACACAAATCAGATGCCTTTAGTGAATGTAGTGGTTGAAAAACGAAACCTGGGACAAAGCTCTCGCACATGTTCTATGACCTGTTTCTTTTCCTTTTAAGCTTATCACGGCACAATTTCTCCAGAATCAAAAAAAAACAAAACCAAAAAGCCCAGAGTAGTCAAATTGAATGCGGGTCAAACCATCTGGCAGATTTACAAAACAAATCCGCCTGAGCCAGGTCTCGGAAACCGCGTGGGAGGATGGAAAAGATGGTGACTGTAGGTTGGAAACGTTGACTACACTGTAAGTTCGATCCAACCACAACAACAGAAACTCTGAAAACCCTTTTTCTTCTTCTTCTTCTTCTTCTTCTTCTTCTTCTTCGAGGTCTGCCTCCCACGCGGTGGAGCCCGTCACCGCACCGTACGCTACGACCACGGGGCGTTCACCGCGCGGGCTCTTACCCTCGTATGGACAGCACCTCGCAGTGCTGCGCCATGGCCAGGATGTCAGGAATGACGTTCTCCTCCTGCAGGAGATTCAAGCCCCAGTTCGACGAGCCGATGTTCGCCTGCAGGGACGGAGAGAGGGACGGAGAGTTAGACGTCTCTCGCCACCGCACGCGGTAACACGCGCTTGAGCTGTGTGGTGTATGAGCTGTGTGGTGTATGAGCTGTGTGGTGTGGAGGTGAACCAGACGGGTACCGACCAGAGCCCAGAGCGCCGCCTTCAGATGTTTGATGCCCTCCCAGGTGTCCAGCATCGGGGAGCGGACCGTGTAGCTGAGGTCTGGTACCACGCTCTGAGGAGGAGGAGGAGGAGGAGGAGGAGGAGGAGAACATCAGGAGGTAGTTAGCTTTACGTTGTTTGGTTATCATCAACTAAATCCTGCGTGACGTTAGTGTAAATGCTGCTGGGTGGGGGGGGGGGGGGGGAAGAGTGGTTCTGTGGGTACCTGAGCCTCCAGCAGGTGGCAGCCTGTCTTGTCGTGGACCAGCTGACCGTACAGGTGCACAGGGAGATAGACGTTTGGTCGTTGTAACCTAAGGTGCACAGGGAGATAGACGTTTGGTCGTTGTAACCTAGAGTCATGACAAAGAGAGAGAGACAGATCAAGCAAAAGAACTCAAAGTAAATAACTAAGGGAACGATGAGTGCTAATGTCCCTTAGTAGCAAGCGGTCTAAAGAGCGCGGTGTCCGGGGGCATCCTCTCCCCCCCCTCACCTTTGGTTGCTGCGCCTGACGTAGTTGTCTCCGTCGACCGGCTTGCGGTACGTGGTCAGCGCCTCGTTGAGCTGCTCCTCGATGAGGTCCACGTATTTCAGGTTGTACTCCTGCGACAACAGAGGCAGTGTTCAGTGTTTAGAGTCCCACCACCGCCTCAGACGTGGTGCCAGCTAAAGAGACGTCTTGAGCGGCGTCTGTAAACAGGGGTCCTACCTTCTGCCATCGGTCCAGCTGTTTGCTCACGTAGCCCCTCTCGTTGAGGTAGGAGAAGCCCTTGGGGATGGACAGGAACCTAAACACGGAAAAAGACGAGCGCATCGGTTAATGATGTAACGAGCACTTTCCAGAGACGTCACTTTCCCCAGACTGAAAGGACGGCGTTGTCAAGATTGCGTGCTGCGGTGCGGAGTGGGACCGACCTGAGCAGTAACAGCAGGCCCTTGTCCCCCAGGTGAGACAGGGCCGGTTTGAGCTGGATCAGAGCGTGGAGGTTGGCCTGTGGACCAGCACGGGACGCCAGGTTAGACGGAACGCACAAACACATACGACAGCAAAGTGGAACCAGGCTCAATCTACCAGCAAACTTTTCCATCCATAAACAATATTTCTGAACCACACACACACACACACACACACACACACACACACACACACACACACACACACACACACACACACACACACACACACACACACACACACACACACACACACACACACACACACACACACACACACACACACACACACACACGACTTGGTGTTTCCACGAGTCTCTGTTGAGCAGGGTCAGGGTTAGGGTGCGTTACCTTGTCCTCGCAGGCCTCGTCCAGGATGTCCAGCGCCTCCATGGACACGGCCTTGCTGTGGTCGTGGAGCTGCGTGACCAGCAGCTCCATGCCCCAGCTGCTGAAGAACTCCACGCCCGCGCGCAGCAACACGCGCAGGTGCTTGGTGGCGTACAGGCGGCCGATCTACGGACACAGCAGGAGGGAGGAGCGTGCGTTAGTCCGGTCCATAGAGTGGTACGAAGCAGACAAAGGACCGACAGGTTTATGGATCAGTGAGTGTGAGTGTGTGTGGGTGGGCTGATCAAGCTCAAGAGTTTAGTGCATCCGCTTCCAGTCCGCTCACATGTTACTCAACGAGCACTTCCACTCTGCAGGTGGAGCAGAAGGGTTCGTTTCCGATCAGGGAGACTACTTTTGGCGTATTTTGACTGCTTTTGTTTTTACAGCTGATAGATTTAGATAATAGCCTAGATAAAGATGGAATGGGATGGAATACACCTCCGCTGTGACGACAAGGCAGCTAAAGACTTCAACTGAGTGAGTGAGTGAGTGAGTGAGTGAGTGCCCTACATCGGTGGCTGCGGTGAGGATCTTGGAGAGGATGACTCTGGCCAGGCCGTCCCGGCTGTAGTCCAGAGTGGACACGGTCAGCTTGAGGACAGCGTCCTGGTTCTTTAACGAACACAGATTCAGCAGGCTGCGAGGAAGGGGAAGAGAAGAAGAAATTAGCTTCACTTAACAATAAAGTCATTTTTTAGTCATTTTTTTCAGTCAGTGTTGCCCCGCCCGGCGCCCCGACCTACCACTGAAACAGGCCGCACTTCTCCAGCAGCTTGACGCCGTGCGGGTTGGCGGAGAGCGTCCCCAGGAAGAGGAAGTAGTGCTGGCTGAGCGTGGTGATGAGGCCGTTGCTCTGAAGGCTCCTCTCGGGCTTCAGCCCCGAGGACAGCGACAGCCAGGACACCATGTCCTTCACCAGCTCCTCCAGGTAGCCCTGCCCCTCCTGCTCCCGGGGACGGGGAGAGGGCGTTGGTTAGCGGGCCGTGGTCAAGACAAGGACCCTTAAGGTGGATTTATAGTCCTCCGTAAAGGGCTGTATGTAGACACGGAGAGCCCTCTCCGTCGACGGAGAGCCTGTCGGAGACCCTCTCCGGAGCTCTACGTGCGCATCCAATATTATTTAACTCTCCGTCGAGGCAACGGAGACGGACGGAGACGGCAAGGGCTGTGATTGGTCCTCTAACAAAATCATTTCCCGAATCACTTTCCCCGGTTTGACTTTGCACCGTATCTACTTTGTACATTGTTTACTTTGCACATTAAGGACTAATAAAACACCAAATAAGATTTGAAAGCGTTGCAGGTTTATTTTCAACACTATTTACATGGTTAGTAGTTAGCATATAAGATCGATCGGGCGGCGAATTGCATCGCGTATCCGACATCCCGACGGAGAACTGCGAATGCTCGAGGGGTCTCCGTAGTTACAGAGTTGGATTACGGATTACGGATACGGAGTAGTATACTTCGGCCTTTAGGCCACGTCCACACGGGCGAAAACAATCTTTTACCCTCCGTTTTCCTTGGCAGCGTTTCAGGAATTTCTCCGTAAAGACGGACTCAATGCAAAAAACGCATCTAGCTATAGAAACGCTGTAGTACATATTCAAGGCCTCTATGTGGCGCTGGTTCTCCACCAAAAAAAAAGAAGAAGCCTTCTACGTTTTCACAAAAAGAATAATTTCCGTGTGGACGGGACCTAAATGTCCACCATGGACGGTAGCGCGTGTGTCGGGTTGTCGGTGGCACACCAGCGATCGCTCACCTCGCCCGACTCCATGAGGAACTCGATGAACTGGCAGCCGACCACGGTGAGGTGGCGGGCCCGCGAGTGGTCCAGCTCCAGCGCCGCGTACAGCTTACTGCTGGGCTTGTAGAAGTACAGGAGCCGCCGCACGAACCTGGGAGCGAGGCCACAGAGAAGGGGAAACACGGGCGTGGTCACGTGGCAGCTCGTCTTCATGAGGTTGTGGAACAGAGGGGGGGGGGGTTCGGGGCTAAGGGGGTGGCGATGGAGTGGAGTGTCTTACTTGTGCATCTGCTCGTCTTTGTTGTTCCTGAGGTTAACGTTTGGCCACTGAGGGAAGAAACACACGTTATCATGTGAAGAGCGAACACACACACACACAGGCCTGTTCACGGTCGGGCGTCGGCACCATGTGAGCAGGACGACCAGGCGTCTGCAACATGAACGCAACGCGGGGTCTTGATGTGAACATCAAATCAAAGAGCACAACGGCAGTTTTGACGTCAACCTAGACGAGGAAGATCACCGATTGGGGAATTGACGAGCGAGGCTGCGTGGGCAACCAAGCAGTTGTCCAGGCTACAGCTAAACTAACTTAAATGTATTTTCTAATAAACGTGGAAGTCTTCTTAATGTGCTACTTTTGACAAAGTTTGTTAAGGTCCAGTCGAATACAAAAGAATGGTGTGTTCAACTGTTATTGTTGTTCAACTATTAAAAAAGGGGGAGAATTCTTTCTGGTGACTCATCAGCAGATGTTTTGCACATTGGCTGGTTTGATAAATCCCGCTCCAGTGTACATTTGGTGTAAGGACACCTTGTCGGGTAGGCTGCACAGACACATCAATTGAAAACGGTTTGCACAATGGTTGCAATGTGTAGACATGGAGTATGGGCCCACCTTGAGGATGGTGGCGATGAGCAGCCAGTTCCACTCCAGGTTGTGCTTGTGGTTGAGTATTTGGCTGTCTCTTAGGTTCGTCATCAGAGCCTCTTCCGTGTCCTACACACAACCCCCACAATAAAACATAAATGATCAAACAAACATGCCTTCGTGTACAGATAGTGATGCATCGGAAGGGAACGGTTGGAAAGTTGGACGCACAATTTCATAAAAACACAGTAATTGATAATCAAGTATTGTACAATGACTACAATCAATTAAACACCACATTACTTACATATTTTCTCAGTTTTTACATCATCCTTTTTTTATTTTTGGACTGTTTTTCAGCTACACGTCAAATGAAATGTCCATAAGTAGGCCGCCGTCTGCCTTGCGTCCAGAACGTACCTTGATGGCGTAGATGTCTCTGTGCGCGCGCGTGTGCGTGTCCCTGCGGCTGTGTGCCGACACAGACTTGCGGATGATGTGGTCCAGGTACAGGCTGTAGGGCTTCAGCCCCTGCTTCTTCTTCTCATGGAAGCGCTTCAGATGATTCACCGCGCCGCTCGCTCGACTGGAACACACCGGACCGGCAGATGTGAGCGGCAGGAGCTCGAGATATTCCCCCCAGATAACCATCACAGACTCAAGACGTCACAGAGCGTGACGGGGCTAAGTGCCGTGAGTGCAGGGAGGCGTTTGTGATGGAAAACAGAAACTCGTTTGTGTTGCATCCGTGTCGTGTCAGAACTCACTGTCGCTTCTCCGGGGCGATGTCGAAGGAGGCGGCCATGTTGATGAGGGTGGGGAGACAATGCAGGTGGTGGCTGTGGGAATGAGGAAGGATAGTGTTGGCCTGCACAGCGCATGGGTGGGTGGGGAAGAGAAACAACATTTTATTAAATAAGCCACCCATATTAACATGCCCCTGAGAGGAGCCAGAAAACACTCCGACTGATCATGTGATCTGTGTTTGGACGACCGACTTAAAAATTGCAGATTGCAGGAGCCAATCAAGTGACTCTTCCACTATCATCCATAATACATTAATAGTTTATTCATAGGTCTGTGTTTTGAATGAATGTGTTAAAACTCTAGCCTATATTTCGCAGTATAAATAAATGAAATCGGTGATTAGTATCGCCCTGAAAAATTAAATCTGATTGTTTGATCTGATTGTTGCATCCCGTAACACAAACATCACATTACCATGTGCAGTAGTTCACCCAGGAGAATGGTGGCTCGGACAGCAAGCTGGTCCTCGCTGCTGGTCACCACTTCAACCAGACCCTGGGACGGCCAGGGGAACACAAACATTAGGTTTGACATGCCACAGCTCCTCGTTTTCAAATGTGCTCAAGAGCAGGAACAGCATTGTACCACTGACATTATATATATAGATAATAAATATTATCATTATTTATATTGATTCTTTATAATGCTTTACGCTTTTCTAATATTTTGTCTGAAATAGTAAAGATATAATGGATAAATCCAACACACTGGCCATCCCTGTTTGGCCACGAGAACCGGCCCATCCTGCAGGCTGGCAGAGAGCCTCAACCCACCTCCAGCAGGTCCCCGGTGATGAAGGCTGACAGCACCAACGCCAGATAGTTGTCCATCAGGTCAGGCCTGAGCACGAAACAAACAAAGAATTAACAATAACCTTGACCAACACCCAACAGCTCCTACCATAGCAGCGCCGGTGCCATTCCTCAGCGCTAGCAGAGGCTTGGGGGAGAGAGTGGCTCACCTGGAACGGGCCCGGTGAGGGAGTAGCACCTTGGCTTCGGCGGCCACGAAGCCATCGGAGAGTCTCCAGCTGTCCTGGCCCCTGCTGGGGTCTGGGAGGAGGAGGAGATCAGCAAGACCCATGGCACCCACACAGAGACCCACACAACATGCCAGGCAGAGCGAGGCCAAGAGGAAACGAGGTAGCTGGTGTGTATTAAAGGGTGCATCAAGAGGCACAATCTGAAGGAGACGGGCGTTTTGACTTACCGACACTATGAAGAGCTTCTGTGAAGTCTTGGGTTGCGATAGGCAGAGGAAGCCGGAATATCTCGTACAAGACCTCCAGCAAGCCTTTCTGCAAGGGGAAATTACATCCAGCATCAGCCTCACCTGAACCATTTACACACTGTTTTACCTGTACAGGTGAACCCAAACTGACAGTGTTACAAGGAGAACTAAGCAGCAAGATGACCATCGAAAAACTAATTGTACACCCTTTGCTTTTAAAACCGTGCTACACACACCTGCTTGCACTACAATTTCATCATTGCATCCATGTGAAGTGACAGACACTAAATTATTGAACTGGGCCATCGTTAAGCCACTTTGTATTGTTAACTAGCGGCTGACATACACTTCTCTACCGTATGTTGCACTCTGGCTACACCTGTTGTTTTCTGAGACTTTATTTCTAATCTACAATGTGGACGTTATCTCCTGCGATTGGTGGTTGACACCAACATTCCCTGGAAATGCTTCATGTTTGTTCCCACCTTTTCCTTACTCTACATTCCCTTTTCTTTTTATGCTCAAATGAGACTGACTGCTTGCATTGGATAATTCCAAAACACAATTGTCCTGGAAAATATGAATTACACACCACATAAAAACATAAGCTTCTATATCAGTTAGTCATAATTCAGTAAACCTTTGTATAAAGTCTCTTGGCACCTCAAAGAAATCTCTACTGACAATTTAACCACGAGACCTTTACACTACATCCATGCCTTATGCCTATATCCCCGCTGTCCCATCATAGACCAACTCAATCCTTTAAGATGGAATCACCCCAACCTGGTTCACAATGTACCACTCATCAACTCAGATTCTCAGTATTTGAATTTACAAGTTACTAGGATCTGAGCCGATACTGTGAGGATCACTTTCAGTTGGCTTTTAACCTAACCGTTATATCACACCTAAATAGATGCAGACCTTTGGAACCACTTTCGTCGTCTACTTTAAACCCTTTGATGCTCGTGTCAACAGTGTGAAACTTTCCTTATAAGAATGTACATGTACACCCTTGCCTCATCGAAGAGGCGGGTTCTCTGCCTGTATCTTCTCTTGATCACGGCTCTATTAAATCAAATACTTTGGTGGTGTCCCAAGATATGTTTTTCCCATGAATGATGCAACCCCTTTATGTTTCAAGGACATCAAAGCGGTAGTTGATGTACTCAGAAGTTGGATTTCCGGAGGTTCGCCTAACTGAATTCAGGGGCGTCCGTTTCAAGTGGGGAAAAAACAGCTTGGTTCATTTGAAATTTGAAATTCCATGTCTACATGAAGGGGAAAATGAAAATGACTTCATAGTTCATGTATCTCGCTGGCAGAGTGTTGTGGCTGCAACACACCTCTCGTTTGATGTTTTATGATCAAACAATAACACCAACTGCCACCACCGCATTCATTAAAAGCCAAGAAAGAGTTAGCGATTACTCACCCTAACTTCCATGTTCGGTATGCTGAGCAAGCCAATCAAAGACTGGATTCCAGAATTCCCGGTCTTGCATAGGTTGATAATCCCTGGCACAAACAAAGACAGAAAAGCAGCAAGGGTCAAAACCACACATATTGCAGGATAAAAACACAATAAAGTCCAGGACTTATTTCCATTGTGGTCCTCAACACAAAACATCAGGACAAGACAAGACACTGATAATCAATAAAAACGTTTTTCAAAAAAAAAAATTTATATATATATATTTTTTTTTTTCGGTACGTACTGAAATGAAACATGCATCAAACTTTTAGACCCGTACCGAAAAATGTCGGTACGAATGAGTGTATCGTTACACCCCTAGTGTTCATAGTGTAACTGTGTGAATCCTAAGACACGTACCGGACCAGGAGCGGAACGCTGCTACGATGGCCATCCGACTGGACAGGAAGCGGGAATCCCGATCCTCCCTGAGGAGATATCGACACACACACATCCACCGGTGAGGACACAACGCTCATGGAAACACAAGAACCAACACGATAGTGGTAACCACATCATCATCTTACAAATATAACCATTCATCTGTGTCAGAAGTGAGTTTATCTAGAAGCGATTCGGATAAAACCTGGAAAAGACTTCACTGCATATCTGTAAGCATAACATGTAACGCACTCCTGACCAAACCTTGGTAATCAAGGCTGTTGCACAGCAATGTCAGAGATGAACATTTCTTTGGAACCCATACAGGGACATGATTACGCAAGGAACCATCAACGTGAATCACTGGTCGGCCCCGACACTGGCAATCCCACATCAACCACCCCCGCCGAGCCCCCGACATACACACCATCTCAATCACACAGCACTCACTTGAGCTGCCCCTCAGACGTATCGGCGTTGTGCCGGTAGTGGAAGTCCGTGAATGGGGCCAGGATTTGCTGCAGGGCGAAAGACATGTTGGCAAATATTGACTCAATGTAATACAGTAACACTTAGTGATAACACAGAGGGCTGTTACCAACCTTATAGATATCGATATTTATATATAGACTGCTAGAGGAATCAAATGACACCAATGTAGCTATCGTGGCTTGGCGTTAATGGGATGTCTCATGTATCTGTTACCAGACACTGATGCAGTTGGTTTAGAGGGAAGGAAAGTTTAAGTGTATGTGGAAAAGAAAAAAAACTCATCACTGTAAAATCCATAGATCAAGACACGAATAAAAACCTCTTGGCGTTAATCCCAAACAGAAAAAACGAACCCTTGTGCGCGCATTGGCATACATCACACGCTAGCACGCGCGTACCTCTAGCTCCACGTCCGCACGCACGTACTGCCGCGTCTGGGGGTGGTTGAGGAGGTGCAGGATGGTGGTGATCAGCGCCTCGTTGATGCGGCTCAGCCGACAGTCGATGACGCTCTTGAGGATGGTGCTGAGGCCGCCCCGCTTGGCCACCACCTCCGGGTTCTTCAGGGCTGCGGACGCCGTGCGTTTCATTAGATTACGACTCTGACGGAGTTCCCTCTATCGCAAACAAGAGTACAATACAGGCGACCGCGGTGCTATGCCACTTCCCCAAACGTGCATTCAGCGTGAGAGAGCGTGATGCATTCTTCTTGTATTCGTTTCCATGGAAGTCAAACCGTAACGTGAATGTTTCTAATTATTTTCTTGCGTTGTTATCCTGCTAATTATCTTTGCATACAAGGCATTCGACCACTAGAACTACACACAGCTTCCCAGTTGTGCTTGTAACACATCCGTGTCTGAAATCCAGATCGGCGTCTCTTTTCAAATCCAGATCTGCGTCTCTACTCAGGTCCAGATCTGCGTCTCCACTCAGGTCCAGATCTGCGTCTCAACTCACCCAGCTCGCAGACGATGGCGATGGCAGCACGGACCATGCGGTCCCGCTCCTGTAGTCCGTCCGTTCCCACGGCGATCAGGGAGTTGGCGACCGAGGTGGGGAAGAGCATGGCGTTGACCGTGATGATCTGAGGAGGGAGGGTTCAGGGGGACGATGTGAAAACCAGGGGATCTTTGACTTGACTCTGACTTCATTGTAGTCACTACAAGTACACTATGATACAGTCGTATAAAATGTGTTTGTACAACTTTTTAAACACCCATCCTGCATCTTGATTTCCTTATTTATTTAAAATCGGCCAAAGGTACTAAAACTTTACAAATGCTTTTATCCGAGAGTTTTACAATGAAAGATGAAAGAAAGAAAGATGGCTTGATTTCACTGAAAATGACGTTGAGGTAAAGTGATTCCGGTATGTTTCAGTACACCTTAAAGAGTTATAAGCATATTTTGATGATTAACGTGACGATATCCTGAATAGCAGGTATTTTGTCCAGGATAATGACATGAAATTATCCCGTGCCTACTCCAGAGTTGAGTCTGCCCGGTCCCCTACACCGCCCAGCCGGCCCACGTGGGAGCAGGAGGAGGGAGCAGCCAGATAGGCTGTGGGAGATTAAAGATTAAGGTGGATTTAATCTCACCTTTCGGACGAGCCTCAGCGCCTGGGTCCTCTCGCCCTCGTTGCTCTGCTGGATGTCGATGCACCTGATTGGATCAGAAAACATCTACTTATCCCTCCCCGAAAACAGAACCACATCCCCCAACCCATTAGCCTCCCTCCGGGAAACCAGACAGTGTGCCTTGTCAACTGGCAGCACAATAAAGCGGTCACGGTGTTTTGTAAGATACAGGGAAAGACGCATGAAGGTAACATTATTGCCTTTTATTTTACAATTCTAAATTGCGCGGGGAAAGGGGATTGGGATAAAAGGCAGTATGGAGTCTCTGTCACGCTCGCGTTGTGCAGCCGTGGTTCCTAAGGAGGGCCGTAGCCTTGGGAGGGGGGGGGGGGGGGGGTATTCCTCACCTGGCTATCAAGTAGTCCACCTGCAGCCTGAGAACCTTCTGCAGCACGCTGGTGTCTCTGATCAGGTAGCGCAGCGCCCGCAG
>NC_140275.1:1105419-1137919 GCF_964030765.1 Micromesistius poutassou
CCCCAACGTCACAGGCTCAAAATGATTACTTTCCTGTACACAAAAACAATATACAGTAAATTCTAAATAATTAAATACAAGCACAGTGTGTATTGACTGGAGCAGAGATGCATCAATGTCTAAAAACCTGTTCCAAACAGCTCGGCATGACGGAGAGCGTCAGGGACACCGTAGCCTCGTTGTAACAGGTGAGGATTCTGGAGGACAGAAGGTGAGATTAAGAAACAAAATGGAATGGTCATCGTATCCCAACGACGGTGGCGGCGGCGGCTCACCTGCTTGCACGACTCACAATGGACCTGATGGAGTACACCTGCCCAGGTATGTCCGGGGGCAGGCTGTTGACCAGGTAGGTGATCTCTTTCACCTGCAATACAATCAGAAAATCAATGATGTACATTTCTGCCAGTCATCCATGGTTAGCCGCGAGGGAAACATAATACTCATAATACATAATGTGTAATTACAGTACACTCCTATATAACATGCGGTGTGGCAGGACGCCAGCATGCTAAAGTGAAACTCACCTTGCCTGACTGAGAGTCGTCCTTATAATGAGTGAAATAGCTGCTCAGGACGTTGTTAGAGCGAATGACTGATCCGTCGCCGGGGGAAACCTCGATGACTGATATAGAACCGCTAAGTATTCTGTCAGGAGAGACGCCGGGGAAAGTAAAAAGACATGCATTCACACTCTCAATTTAGGCGTCTTTGACACTTACATATTGTTTAAAAACACACAATGTTGCACAGCAGATTGCATTGTCTTAACAAGCTTAAATATTCTCACGTGAAATATTGATATGAACAAATGTAACAATGCTACCCTGCAATACTTTCACAGAAGACTAGCGATAGATAAACAGACGTATAGAACTGACTCATGATCCCATGAAACACAATAATATAAACTGACACATAATAGTTATTTTGTTCGTACTTTCTACATCTATGGTGCCATCAGTGGATAAATGCTCAAATATAAGATACACACAAACACAACACACATACACACCTGTAGATCACTCCTTGACACCACATGACCTTGGTCAGCTCCCCAGGGAAGTCCTGGTCTGGAGCTTCCTCACCCTGGGCTGGGGGGAACTTCACCTTCCACCTGACACGCATGACGAGTATACTCTAGATAACTGAAACTACATATAACGGCAGGGGACTAGAGTTACTGCTATTACTAATCTATGTTTCATCAGGTTACTAATTACTGAACCGCGTTACTAGGCAACACTTTTGTCCCGGTTCATGGGGACATGTTGATTATATAGTTCTATATTATAGATATATAGTGATATAGTTAATACATTAATTATGTAAATGTGATTTTTTTTTTATCAATGCAACCGGAGGACAGCTCCTTCATACAAATGTGTTGACATACGGTCAGCCAGTTGAATATGTATACATCTTGTGTATTATGGTGTCATTGTGTTATTTTGTGCCGTGGTTTGTATTCATTGATATGTCCTTTCTGTAATTTGTTACTAAAACACCTGCAAGTGCCATCTCATCTTAATTCAAGAAGACAGACCACTGTGAGCAAGCTTAAACGGAGACAGAGCTGGGGAACAGTGGAGCAGACAGACGGAAATGGAGGGACTTTGTTGAGTGAGTGCGTCATCTCCACTACTGTCAGTGTGTCATACCTGTGCTGGTGAGGGGAGGGGCATCGGAGAGGCAGCGCCTCCGGGACGGGACACCGCCTGTCCTCGCCGCCAGTCGCCTCCGTCGGGACGACCTCCTCACCCGCCCCCTGATGTCCGGGAGTCGCCTCGTGGCGTGCGGCCCAGTGGCGGCGAGCGACAGAGAGAGGGTACCGCCACATGGGGGCAACACAGAGGCAGGAGTGACGCTGGACCACCAGCGTGGTGCACTGGTACACGTCGTCTGACTTGGATGGGAACAGGGCGATAGATTGGGAGGAGAGACTGGTAAGAAGTCATGGTGGAGGACAGAGCTGGGTTACTGTTGTTTGGTGCTTTACCTCGGGCAGAGAAGGGCTGCTGCCGTTACCCTGAGGAGAACACGGCCGCGGTCGGTTCATCTTCATTCTTGTCATATCCTTTGGTTTGTCAACATGGCCGCTGATTCTTTGAGGACCGACCGTTGTCGGGTCCCGTGGTTGAAACATCGGACCGGGGGCGGGGTCCGTGCTGTGTGCGTTGCGCCCCACGTCGGGTTGACTAATGCTGCACAGAAACTCCACAGAGAAGTCTTCTCCTGAGGAGGACAAGGTGAGGGTGGCCCTCCCCTCCACGGACCGGACCTTGGTGTCACCGCCGGGGCCATGCTCCGCGTCACAGGAGACGCGGGGCCAGTCCGCCTCAGAGTTGACACTAAAGAAAGGCTGCAGAGAATAGGAAGTGTGCATTTCCGAATAACCAGGGTAAGCCTAATGATTTGCATCGTGGGGGGTTACCAGAATGACTCACTTTTCTATCAGCAGCTGCGATGAGTTCACTTGGAAGATATGGCCTTGAAGCGTATGTATTCCTGAACACCAACGCACCTTGCATTAGTTCCTACAAAACCAAGGACATTTAGACATAGGGTATTTGAGCAAGTATTTTAGATGCATCTGTAGCATACTGACGTTATGAGCAAGATCAACAAGAGACAATAATAATAATTATGATAACTAAATATTCAGTACTTTGTAGGTGCTGATGGCGAATCGTGTCCTCTGTCGAACGTGTTGGGTCCTCTGCAGAGGATGCGCGGAGGGGTCGGGCGCTTTCACCATCATGAACTCAGAGCCGCAGGGGGACACGTTTAGCGTCGACCCGTCATGATATCTGACATACACCGACTCGTCTTCATACATGACCATCAAACTGACACTCGTGTTGGTCGGCATCATAACAAGTGTCGGTCAAGACTCATAATAAGTTTGTTCGCTCTGATACTCCACTGTTGTTGTTGTTGTTGTCGTCGTCGTCATCAGGACGCGACGACGAATGCTGCTGGCGCTTTCTGGCTTTCTTATTTCTCAGGAAGTTGAACGCTTAGGGTGAAAATGAGATTTATATATATATGTATATATATGATTAATCTCTAAGTTTAGACATGTTTTGGCGTCAGAAAGGTGTTACGTTTGGCTAAAGTTTGGGTGTTCTGCCCTCTATCCCCAGCGCCTTGCCAGGTTCGCATGACAACATCAGACCTCGTATTTCCGAGCATCACCAACTTTCGCCAGTAGATGGCATCAGTGGACCAAAAGGAACATCTAAAGTAAATGATTAAAGGCCTGTCCTAAGCCGGTTAATTGAATTCAGTTATTGAAACAAATAAAAGCCCGTGCTATTAATTGAGATTTTAAGGTAATAACATTGCGTGTGTATTGAAAAGTTCCATTTCCCATAAGGCCATCGGGCGTTGACTTTTCTTCGGTATTAAAAATCGTAAATTTCTATGTATAAAGCATGTATAAAGTGTCTATGAAATAAAGCAGTTCACGAACAGTGCCGTGTCGTGCTTCAACGGTGGAGTCTCAACTACCCAGTATGGCCCAATGTTAAACACCCATATATCGGTCATTTCTATCCATATATATTGAGAATAAATCCATACGTTTCTTAACCTGTCATATCTCATACTTTTCAACATTTCTAGTTTAAGTGGTAGAAAATATAATACGCGTGCTTGACTAAAGATAAATAATAAATATAAAGAAAAATAAAGATATAGGTAGGCACTTTTATGCCTACACATTGGATCATTCACAATCAACTCATCCGTTTGCTTAGTGTCACCAATCTCATCTAATAATTCAAAGAAAACATGAAGTCTAGTCTAGGCTCTCATGCTATGAGAATAGAACATCTATTGACTCATAGAGGATTTAGCCTTTTTTTTATTACTGGTGGTACGTTATCTGAACAATTTAAAATTTTCCCTGATGAAGTGATATAATTGTGCCTAAACTTGATCTTTGGAACCAGAAAGCAGAAGATGATATTGACAACTCATTTATTTTAAAACGAGTTGCAAATGACAGTTTTGATACATTGATGCTGACACCATCAAAAATTTGTGGGAAAATGTGGGAATCTGCTAAGACAATGTGTTATTCTAAAAAGAAAGCACACATTGACGTTACAATTTCAAATGCCATTCAACTCACATTTAAAAAAAGTCAGTTATTACTGTACTCATAGTGCTTAACACAACGACTGCAGAAAACACACGAGAAAGAACACATTTTCAGTCAAAGAGTTAAATTCACAATCATCCTATATTGACCTATATTAACAATCCTTCTACTCCTCTTTATTATCTTTCTTCTTCTTCTTCTTCTTCTTCTTCTTCTTCTTCTGCACAGTATCACAGTTTTCGAGGATAAAGGGACTGAGGAGAAGCGCCCGGGTCGCTCCATGCAGAGAGGCAGTAAGACGGGTAAGAGTAGCTGGCAGACCCTAAGTGGGCTGGGTGCCCCACTGGGGCTTGGTGGTACAGCGGCTGGGAGTGCGGTGTCCTCATTCTCTCGTGCACAAAGGCTTGGAGAGGCGGCGGTGGGGGCACAGTGTCTCTGACCGCCCGCCCATAGCCGCTAAACACGTAGTACGGAGGGGGCGGGCTGCCACCGTAAAGGGACCGAGGCTGGCTGGCAGGGAACAGCTTGGATTTGTCCCTCCTCTCTGATGTCTGATAGAGCCAAGGTGGGATGTGATGAGGCTTCTTCACCGGCTGGTCGTGCGGCTGCGTCGGCCCAGCCGGGTACATTTTATAACCACCTCGGAAAGGAGTCGGTTTGAGAGGTTGTGCCGGTTTTGGAAGGACTTTGGTGAAACTCGAGGTAGGTGCCGGAGGCCAGTTTGCGTTAAAGGATGCGAAAAAGGATGAAGGCGTGGACTTTGGACACGCGGGAGCAGACTGTCTTCCGCCAGCCCTTTGGACCGCTCTCCATACAGAGTCCTTGTTCTCGATTTGGATGGAGTCCGCTTTCAGCAAGTGGGTGCCAGGGAAAGGAATGTCTTGACCTTTGGCGATCGCACTACAAGTGAAGGACTCGCTGCGACACCTGCCGCTGACCAGCGTCACGTAGTTGGGCGGCGTCGCTGCTCCGTTCGGTTCAGGCTTCCCTCCGGCGGCTGCCGGAAGGTCCTCCGAGGAGAGGGAGGAGGGCGGGGAGGAGCAGCGGGACGAGGAGCTGGACACAGGCCTCGGGGACTCCTCGAAGGAGGCGCCCTTGGGAGCGGGGGTAAGCGGCGTGGCCTGGGGCAGGGGGCGGTGGATGACGGTGGGCCTGTCTTTATCCTCGTCCTGGGGGTGTGGGGGCTGGCTGAGGCTGGCCTGGGCTACCTGCTTCTTCTTCTCCAGGGGAGAGAGGCCCTTCCCAGGAGGAGGGACCGCGTGATCGCCCGGCGGCTGTGACGACGACGGCAGCAGCGGGACGCAGAGCAGTCTGGAGCCGTCGTAGAGCGCGGCGCGAACATCGGCAGGCTCTTGGTGGGTCTGCGGGCAGCTCAGCAGGGATCTGGAGACGGGCCACGGCGCTGCGTACGCCTGGGTTCCCGTCTCACTCTGCTCTGTAGCGTTGGTTCTCCTCTGAGCCTGTGGTCAGTGAAGAACATGTTATTATTTGGACGTCGGCGTAACAGTTCAACAGTGAGCTCCAGCATTGGTTCCCTCATGTACCTCACGGAGCTCCTTCTCCATCCGGACAGTCTTCCTCTTCCCCCGCTCTTTGCCGGCCTTCTCCATGTTCCTGCGGTACTGTTTCCGGGGTTTCCCCGGCGGCAGAGGCTTGTCCGTCTCTCCTCTCAGGTGTCGGTCGAACGGCAGAACCAGCCTGACGGACACACGTCATATTGAATTCATTGATGATTATTCAAATAATAATAGAATGAAAATACATAACTTTCCATGGCACTCAAACGTCTTTACACAACGACTGTGTGTTTGTGTCTGTGTGAGTGAGTCATTTTATCCCATCTCATCCAAAGACTTTTATCACATCTCATCCAACAACCAGTGTGCAAGATGGGAGGAATTAAACTATCCAACGATAGTCCCGGGATGTCTTATGAGGCGATCATTTTGGTTCAACCCCAATTTGCCCAGGATGCTGGGTTTAGCAGCCCTTCTCTTTCGAAGATTAGTGTTATCTCAGGAGGTAGAGCGGGTCGTCTGGTAACCGCAAGGTTGCTGGTTCGATCCCCAGCTCCTCCTCCTAGCTGAGTGTGGAGGTGTCCCTGAGCGAGACGCCCTCACCCTGACTGCTCCTGACAAGCTGGCTGTCGCCCTGCGTGGTCGACTCCGCCGTCGGTGTGTGAATGTGTGCATGAACGGGTGAATGCCAGTCAACACTGTAAAGCGCTTTGGATAAAAGCTCTATATAAATGAGGACCATTTACCATTCAAGAGTGCCATGGGGTCTTTAGTGACCACAGGGAGTCAGGACCTCGATTAGTCACCTCATCCTAAAGTAAATGATCAATTCCGCTTGGTTTGATGCGTGTGCGTGTGTGATGGGGCAGAGGAGAGAGAGAGAGAGGTGAGAGAGAGACCTCACCTCTCATAGTGCCTGCGGGTGCAGGTGGCGGCGCTGGTACTGCCCGGACTCCCTCCCAGGTCGTCGTAGACGCTCTTCCACAGACGCCGTGCGGTCACCTGTTGGTGATGGTGATGGTGAGAAACATTCATGTTTGAAATTTGGATGTATTTTCATCAAAGGCATTCGATCGGGTCAGGGGGGAACGATAGATAAAGTGTTTAAATGCATCTTGATTTAAAGAATGTACAAAAATCTTTGTCTCAATTATTTGAACTGTGAAACTTACTACCAAAGATCTGAGTGAGTGAAATGTGAAATATAGGTAGGCAAAATAAAATAAAAACATCTACTCACTGAGTCATAACCACCAAGATTCCCAACAGTTTTATATATCCTCCAAAGGTTGACTACAGGAAGATAAAACATGCATTGCATTGTTATTAATTTCCTTATGCACGTCTGACATCTTTCATACCATACACGCTTCTACATCTCAACGGTGAGGAACGGCTGCAAGGTCAAAGCAGTAAGACTCACTCTGCTTGAAGCCCAAGTGTGGGATCCTCTCGATGGGCGTTCCTCTCTCCTTCATGAAACTGTGCAGGTTGGACACAAAGGACTTCTCCTCCACCTCGGCACCTTTGTCTTGCCTGGCACCAGCTTCACACTGAGCGCTGGCCTCAGCCATCGTCAACTCCGGGGCGTCCTGGGTTCAGAACCAATATGACGTTAGTGCATCCTACAGTGTAATCAGACGGGTTGGGGCATCCTGGACCAGCTGTAGATTAAAGATTCTGGTTAGAAGACAGTTTGGGTCCGAGGATGTCGTGAGACCAGAGAACAATTGAGACGCTGTCTGCTGCACACGAGAAACAAAAGCCGAAATGAAACATCGAAAGGGTACGCTTGGCTTGTACAGACAGACTCTCAATAGGTAACCACTATGCATCCTGTCTTGAGAAAGGAAACATGCTTGTGGGTTCAATTTGGTAGTACTTTTGGTCTGGAGCCATCTGTCTTTTTTAGCTACAGGGTTATAATGAAGAGAATCAGCTGAGATCAAGTTGAAGTTGTTGATAGTCGTGCTTATTAGTGCTACATATGGCCCAACACATGGATTATCTTGCAATAGTTTATCTTTATCTATATCTTAATATTGGTGTGTGTGTGCGTGCGTGCGTGCGTGCGTGTTTCTGGATTTTCATAAATGTATATTTGTGTGTGTGTGTGTGTGTGTGTGTGTGTGTGTGTGAATTTTGGGTTTGATGGACAAGAACATCTGGGAAACACGCAGTGGTCCATCAGACCACAATGTTGATATTTCAGTTAGAATGACCACATTTAGAGGCCTCTTAGTTCCTGTGTGACACTTTGTAAATTAAAGCACATCATGAATGGTTTCATATTGAATCAAGTTCCTCTTCGACGCTTGCCGGTTCCCAGAAGTGTGTTTCTTTGGTGAGTAATAGTGAAGGTGCAGTCATGTGAGTCACTATCGAGCTATATCTCCTCCATGTGTTAGTCCACGACTCCATGGCTACCAGGGAATTCAGTTTCCATGTGATGTAAGACTCCAGTCTGGCTGGCCTGTCCTGTGCTGTGTCTGTTTCCAAAGAAAGGACGACGAACTGTTCATATGTGGGCTGAAGAAAGTTGTGTATTGGTATAATGAATGAAAGCTTTTATCGACCATCTTTGGATTCGATTGAATTTGATGACTGTTTTAATGTTTGTTTCATGAATGCAATGCTTTGGTCCATGTTGAATAGGATGGTCTTTGAGAGTAATGAACAAACATATTCTACCTTATTTTTGAATTGCATATGCAGTTTCTATTTCTGCATTATTTATATATATATATATATATATAGATATCTATATATATCTATATATATCTATATATCTATAGATATATATAGATATATAGATATATATATATACATAGAAACATACGTAAAAGCCGTGATATATTTGCATGCCAGCAGTTAACTGAAAGACCCCTATTGTAAAGCCACAGATTTGACAAATCAAGTAAAAGAAAACAGTCAAAATGTTTACTTCCACACGTATCGAGTCATTTGTGAACTGAAACAAGGTTCAAATCGTTCTACATGTGATCAGACTACAGGAAATGTTTGAAGCGCTTACAGTAAGCCACACGGCTCATCACACCAGTGAACATCTCTGTTGCATGAGGATGTTTTTGTTTGATCAACACCCTATTATGTTTTTTTGTGAGTGATATTGTTGTCAATACACATACATTGTGTTAATAGTTAAAAATGTGTTTATGCATATGCATATATATATATATATATATATAATATATATGTATCTTAACAGCCTTACTGATGTTATCGGCGGGCCATCTGAAACCACAAAACCACCAGTGTTTCAAGATGATTCCGCTTTGGAAATTTGATAGATCTTACTCGCAATTTCTCGCTTCATATTGCCAGAATGGGGGCATTCTGCCTCACTCTGTGTTTCTGTTTGTAATAACGAAATATATGTGGTGGGGTGTTTGTTGTCATTCCACTCGCTGTATCTGCTCTGGACTTTATACACCAACAGGTATGAACGATTTCTGACGAAATGCAACTGATAATGAGAATCATCAGAAATTCCGACTAACCACAAAGTTGAGTTGTTTGCTGAGCAGCACATCATTAATCATTCTTATAAGTCATCTGATATACCTGGCTCCCAGCATTTCTGTGGCCCTCACTGGCCCCTGGCTCCTGGGAAACGTCACTCTGCACCTCTTCAGACTCTAGACACGAGACACAGACACACTAATATTATAGATACTGTAGAGTATACAGTGTACAGTGCAACTCCATTCAAACTACTGGGGTTGCTTGCTGAGCTGTTTTGAAGATATCATTGTTATTTTATTTGGCATGATAAAACACATATTTGTCACTTCGGTTATACGACAATTATAATTGCAAGCCATGTCGATCTGTCCTGCTGATAAATATTAAACCAAACCATCAACGGATTCAAAACCACGGGTAACAAAACCACTTCCTGCTATGGAGCCTACCTACACTCACCACACAGCGGAAGAGATTTAATTCACTTTTCACACAAACATGCACATTTCAATTCTTCTTCCCTATTCATATTGATCAATACGTTATGGATCCCCAACTTGTTTCTTTAGAAGTAATAAACTATTTTGTTAAGAGTGCCATAAAGAGGGCTTTAAACATAAAATGCAAGATTAAGGGTCTTCAGCATGAAATATTGCAGTTCCCAAAATAAATGTGAACAAGGTTTCTCAATAGTTTTCGACACACCATCTGCAATGATATCATATGTCTGTGAAACTGATGTACTTCTCTTTTGAATTTGCTTGTTTCCTGTGCTGTGGCTTGAACCTTCAATTCTGCTTTCAATAGTAAATTACTTCTCCATTTCAGGAATTAATGCATAATGAACTTTTGGATCTTAATTCACGTTTAAGCAACTTTTATTTAGCAAACCCACCTACCCAGAGGCTTATACGAGATGTACAATTATTTACTTACCAAGGTACAAACATGAGATATATATTTCATATTTAACACAAGATAAGGTAGGTCACAATAAAATGAATAATTATGAATCATGCTCATATTCATACATATGTGGGATAATTGTTGTAACAATAGGAACCAGTAAAGAATATGAAACGTGATTAAAAAAAAGAGTGAATTCTTACCCATTTCAAAGAGCTGACTTCTTGTCTCAAGCGTCACTGTAATTAAATTGGCACCAGCAATTCATGCACCACCCGTCAACTTCTGACCACAATATCGGAAGATGTCACCACAGCCCGGCTCCATTGGTTCATGCTCGGCAGAAAGACAAAAAGCAAGCGTGTCTAGGAGGCTGGGCTATGTATTCAAATGATCTCTTCAATGTTTTCCAGGCATTTAAACTGGTTTAATCTTAAATAAGAATTGTCCTGATTAATTGATTTATTGCGTGATTGATTTATTGATTTATTTAAGAAGTGTTGGTCTATCTTATGTGTCAAAACGTATTATGTCTATTTATGTTTTGTATGATCCTTGGGTTTAGCATTAGGTTTAGCATGTCATAGAGTACCTTTTACTAAACACACATATTTTGCACCTCTATGTGTTTTCTGTTGAATGTTTATTTTAAACCCTTTAGTAATATACTCGGACCTCCACGCTCATATTATTAACAAGATTAAATTCAGGAGCTTACAGCTAGAATTTGAGTGTAGAGAATGTAAATTATAGCTGGCATTATACATAGTCAGGTGGTTCAAGTTGTCGACACATCTCTAGGAACGGTGTTCGACGCTCAACTCAATCGGTTTTGAAGGGTGGACGTCAAAGAATTGACGAGGAAGCCGAACTGTTCTCGATCTGTGGTACTATTTGACGTCACTTGTATCAACGATTCTATGAGGGTCTTCTCAACTTCTCTTTTATTGAACAGTTAAATGGGTTGTCTATGTAGGACAAGAATAGCCTGCGCGGTATTGTGAAAGTCTGCTCCGACACTACAGGAGCCCAGAGACTTGTGCGCCCTGGGGGACTGTGACTCCACCGTGGGGCCCTCAGGCCCGTGTTATCAGTGGCCCTTGAGGAGAGCAGTAGTAAATCCACCATTCCATTCCTTAAAACAAAACGTTTTTTGTTTGTTTTTCATTTGTGGTTTTCATTGTTTGTAAAAAAATATTTAATTGTGTAACTGTCCACTTGTTTAATCTTTTTTTTTTTTTTTAATTATTCGCATTTTTTTTTCCGCTAGTTTTTTACTTAGTGTTGAACTGTTTCCTCTGACATGTTACTAACATGTTGCCTTACATGTCGTGTGGATGGGTAGGGTATGAATGAGTTGCCCTTCTTGGGAATCATAAAGCAAGCTAGTCTGAACTGAACGGCATTCATTTTGAATGTGGTGTGTAGCACGTGGCTTGTGCATTAACTGTCTCTTACTTATCTTTGTATTTCCATAACCTCAACCTAGGCCCATGTAAAGGTCAGCCTGATAACTTTATCTTTCAATCATACACAGATAGGTAGATGTAACACTTTATTTATATAATTTGAATAGAGAATGAATGGACACAGTTGCGATCAGTCAAGACTATACCTGACTTATTTCACATAGCTCATTTGTAATGTATTATGCTGATCAATATTGATTATTTAATAAGATACAACGCTTGTCTCTTGATTTGAGCTTCACTGGGACTGCAATCTGTTGGCAGAGCTTTTATCACCAGATAAAACACTTCCTCCACACGTCTTTGATCTGAAATGGGGATGCCCTGTTCTTTATCAGCTACTCGTATAGGAAATGACATTTAACTATCAAGCACATTAAGCTGTTCTTATCTGAGAGGGAAAGGCAGCTTTCAAATCAAAACAGCATTCGTGTGAGTGGAAAATGTGATAAAATGTGGTAAAAAGAAAGTGGTAAATCCTGCTTTTTGGAATCATCTATAGCTCGCACTATAAATTATGCTTTGAACAGCTAATGATGAACAAAAACCACAAAAGAAATCCCCTGCTAACAATTTCTGAGGTAAGAACAGAAACTGGAGCATAAAAACCATCCCACAATCAGAAAATAACGCTCTGGAATATTATTAACTTCTGAAGAAATCATGTGTGTCAGAGCAAGAGTCAAAAGCTTTTTCACCTTACTTTGAAGCCTAATATTTGCATTAGGGATGAGAGTATAAATTTGGCACTGAATGAATATGCAAATAAACAAAACCCAGACTAATTAGTGTCATATTTGTGCATCTTCATATGACCGATACATGACCTCAAGTTAAAACATGTTGCAATAGTACTACAATATGCATGAGATTAAAAAGACTAATCTGAGATGAGCCCACCTATGGGTGGATCCTGTCAGGTGATATCATCAATCTTGTAGATAAGATTTAAGCTCACTGTCAAAACTAGTGCTGCAAAGGATGTGGGGTAAATAAAAGTGAAATTATATGACGTGAAATCGAAACCAGGGTGAAAACCCAAATAGTTTGCACTGCGGCGTGGTTCCAGGAAATGGATTGTACAGCACCTCTCTGCATGTGTGACTCGATGCAGGGTATGTCCGTGCACATGTCGAGGGTAAAGGTTCTTAAAAACAACATTGAGACTTTTAATATTTTATTATGAATGTCTTTGCATTACAATATACTCTGGAAAAACAAAGAAAGAATAATGCAGGTGAATCATGCCCCTCAAGACAAATTATCTCTTTAAAATTTGTATATGTATTTTGCTTCAATTGGTGTACTTCAGTATGTCCATTTAAATTAGTTTTACAAATTTAAATTTCACTTAAAATATGACATAGGATACCACTTTATTTAAATCCCCTCACTTATGGCAGTCAGTCATGTGAAACAGTTGACCTGAATCGATCCCCAGGCTAAACTCGACAAATAAGTCAACGACAGTTTCAATGTCTTTGATATGTACGCAAAGATAAGTGGAAACTCAGCGACCACTGGAAACCAACCACCTCATAACCCAAAGTAAAGGGACGCTTTTATTCAAACATATCACCAAACACCATCTCATGATCGGTTTGAAATTGCAACCATCAGCTAATCGTTGTTCTGCAATTCCCATAAGATTCAAGCTCAATAAAGACTATCTTCACCAGAAACAGCAATAACACAAGTGGAAGTTAAATTCAGTCTTTCAGTGAAGAAAGGCCAACATAAAGCAAGAGATGACGCTGTGGCAGAAGCTCCTATTAAGACCTTTTTTTTTTTTTTTCCTGAATTAGAAAAGGAGCGACTGCTAAAGTCTGACTGAACCCAAAGTAAAAACAAGTTCACGCAAGGAATGTCAACTACAAGTGTGTGATTAGCGCTGCGAATGGAATTAAAGTCGTATGAATAAAGGCTGACATTTTACCGCATCACGACAACAGGTAAGGACGCGGGGTGAGTGACCGTGAGAGAACAGGGGGGGGGGGGGGGGGCGAGACGGGTTTCCCGTTGGGAAAACCCTAAGCTATTCCATCCATGGTTTACAACATTGACATTACAATATCATTTTTTTTTTTTGTTCTCGAGCAATATTACCTTCTTAAAACCTGGCCCCGTGATTTGGACCTTCCAGCGAAGCGTGGGTCGTTAGTCAATAACGAGGACGCCCGCTTCACCTCGGGCTGGTTCTGACCGAGCTCCGGCCCACTAGGGGCAGGGTGGGTGTGGTACCACTTGGGGGACGGTGGGGGGACGGGACGGGATGGGACGGGGAGACGGGGAGACGGGGGGACGGGGGTCTTGGGCAAAGTGCTGATCTAGTGGGCGGGGCCGAGCTCACACCATCTCCACGTAGTTGGCGGGGAACATGCCGAAGTGGCCGTCGGGGCTGTAGCCGCGCCACCAGCCCTCGTCGATCATCTCGATGCCCGTGATGACGTCGTCGGGGTCGAACGAGATCTCCGTGTCGTCGGCTGCCCGGGGGACCAACAGAAGAGCGTTCCGTTAATACTCCGCCGCCACCGCCGCCGCCGCAGTGTTGTCCGGGGGTTAAAGCGGACTTATCGTACCACCAGGTGTGAGCGGGGATCAGCCGTTACGAGCCGTTTTGAAAATGTGCCGCTTCTGACATCACAGGTGGGCGTGTCCACCCAGATGTGTACTGGGATAGATCAGTCCACCGGCCCTACCCCGGTGGACTGTAGCAAACGTCGCTCATCTGTCCGTCACACATCTGGGTGGACACGCCCATCTGTGATGTCAAGATGCGGCACATTTTCAGAGCGGCTTGTTAACGGCTGATCACACTCACACCTGGTGGTACGATAGGTCCGCTTTAAGACTTCACAGCGCGCACGGAGATGGACCACCAAATGTTATTGGGCTTCTGCACGAGCCAAGGCATCTGCATGGCTCACTTTATCATCATCTTGTACTGTATATATCAGCACTCAACTATTTTATTCATTCATACATGCTTGTCGTGTTTATTCTATGTTCTTACTGCTCTGTGTCTTGTCCTTTGTCCGTTTTTCTCTTAATGTTTTTTAATGCTATACATTAGGCTGTATAACAACGGACCGTGTAATGGTGACCACATGAATTTCCTACTTGGATAAATGAAGTTGACCTTGACCTTGATCACATTTCATTATTCTTGACTGAAAGGTCGACAACACTGTGACCCAGGACATAATAAAATGCACGGTGAACCCACCGGCCTGGTAGTCATAGATCGCCCTGGCACTGAGCACCCGGTCAGGGCTCTCCTCTGGGGTCACCTCAGGGGTCACCTCGTAGCTGTTGGTCTCCTCCACCACCTTGGACACACACACACACACACACACACACACACACACACACACACACACACACACACACTATATGATACAAACTGTATTTACAGTATATAGCGCCTTTCATGCAAAGTTGCAATACAAGGTGCTTGACAAGACAGTAGAAATACAGCAGTACAATTTTAATACAATAGTACAGTGAAAATCAATGATAACATAAGTAACGATAACGATAGTAAATATTAAAAATATAAAAAAATAAATAAAAACTTAATAGAAATGGATTCAAGGGAATGCTGAGCGAAATAGGTAATGTCTTAAGGCGACTTTTGAACGTGGTCACAGATTGGGACGTCCTCAGCTCCTGTGGGGGGGCTGTTGGACCACGGACACTGAAAAGCCATCTCCCCGGCTTATCATATTGTACTGTGCATGTTCACTCATGTATTCATCAGAGTCTCTTGCCAGACCCTGAAGGGGGGGGGGGGGTACACCGCCCGGCCCTCACCTGAGCCGGCTCCTGGTAGAGATCCCTCTGCTCGGGCTCCTGGGCGCGGTACGGCTCAGGGGCCGCTTCCTCCTCTGGGCAACAGAGACAGAACAGGGGGGGGGGGGGGGGGGGGGGGTCAGTGAGGAGAAGGACAGCAGGACAGCACCTCCCCGACCCCGCCAGCAGGGGGCAGACGGAGCGCTCCATGCTGGCTGGGAACGGTTCCAGCGATGTTAAATAATGAATAACAAAAACAATGGCGTGACGAGGCGGGTGAGCAGTGTAGTGTGTGAGGGTTCACTCTCAGGGTCTGGCCCCTGCGGCAAACGGGGGCCCCACCTTTCCAGGGCTCCTGGGGGCCGGTCTCCGGCTCATCATACTCAAATCTGGACTGGCTCTCATCCACATCCGGTTCTTATCACAGCAACACACAAACACACCACGCACAAACACACACACACACACACGATGAGGCACAACATGCATATGGATGACTCGGGCCGGACATGCGTTACCCGGACCTCATGCCAGAGAGCGGGCCTGGATGGATTTCAGTCTGGACCTGTAGAACTTTTTTTGCCATTTTGTTCTACTGTCCTAAGATGTTTGATGTTTGTACATGCCTCCATGTCTTCCCCTATGTGTGTGTGTGTGTGTGTGTGTGTATGAGGACTCTATACTGCAAACAAAATCGACCTCTGGGTACAAAATAAAGTAACTTGAACTTGATGGATGACATGGATGAAAACCAAAAGTATCACCGACGCCAGAAAGAAGATGTTGCAAAGGAAAAAGGAAGCAGCTACGCTGACATCGACGGGTTTCCATGTGACACTGGTTGATCTTTGTGTTCTAGACCCGGGAGGCTAACCGGTGGGAGGCGGGGGGGCCGCCGGGCTGGGGGGGGCAGGAGACGCCTGCCGCGGGGTGGGGCTGGTCCGCTCCGGCTCGTAACACGGCTTGGAGAGGAAGGGGCTTTGCAGACGCCCTGGAAGACAAGAGAGACCCCAGGAGGTGAGACGGAACCAAGGAGGAGATACCAGAGGGGGAGACACCGCACAGAGAGACAGACAGACAGACAGACAGAGCCGGGAGACCAGCAGCTACAGGAATAATCGACTACTGAAACCAGGCCCACTATAGAACCGAGCTGTCCATTTCAGTGGATTCATAACACGGTGGAGTTCCAACCATGTAGATTGCTAATGAGGGTCAGTTCAGAAAACGGACAATTCTCACAAGGCAGAGTTAGCAAGAAGAGAGGAATAGTCTAAAAAGGAAAAGTTCTCCCAAGTTTTAGTTCTAACACTGTAGAGTTCTAACGAGCTTCAGCTCTAACGAGCTTCAGTTCTAACGAGCTTCAGCTCTACCGAGGTTCCGTTCTAACGAGGTTCGGCTTTACCAAGGTTCAGCTCTACCGAGGTTCAGCTCTACCGAGGTTCAGCTCTACCGAGGTTCAGTTCTAACGAGATTCAGTTCTAACGAGGTTCCGTTCTAACGAGGTTCGGCTCTAACAAGGTTCGGCTCTAACGAGGTTCGGTTCTAACGAGCTTCGGCTCTAACGAGCTTCAGCTCTACCGAGGTTCAGCTCTAACAAGCTTCAGTTCTAACGAGATTCAGTTCTAACGAGGTTCCGTTCTAACGAGGTTCGGCTCTAACGAGTTTTGGCTCTAACGAGCTTCAGTTCTGACGAGGTTCGGCTCTAACGAGCTTCAGTTCTGACGAGGTTCGGCTCTAACGAGGTTCGGCTCTAACGAGGTTCGGCTCTAACGAGGTTCAGCTCTAACGAGGTTCAGCTCTAACGAGCTTCGGCTCTAACGAGCTTCAGCTCTAACACGGGGCCGGAGCGACGGCGAGGCGCTACCTGGCTGGGGGCTGGCCGGGGCCATGGCGGCGGTGGGGCCCGCGGCGGGGACCTCAGCCTCCACGGGGGTCCGGCCCATCTCCCTCTGCTTGAACATCTCCCGGGGGTTCTGGGAGCGCTGGGAGATGAGCGAGGCGGCCTCCTAAAGAAAACCAACAAATTAAAACTCAAATGAAGAGCAGCACACAAGTCAAGAGTCCGGACACGCTGCACCCGACCGTCCCGCAAGACCCCCGACCGTCCCGCAAGAAACCCAGAGAAGGAATCGGTTGCTCAGCTGGCGTTGATGAGGTTAGTAGTGTTAGAGACAGACAGACATGGATTAAACAGTGGTCAAAGTTGGGGTTAAAACAGGACACCGCTGTTAAAGAGACACATCCTTTCCGGAGCGGGAAGGAAGTGAAAGGGACGGAGAGTCCGGAGAGCGACGGAACGGCGTCGTTTTAGAGAGGAACTCACGTTGGCCTTCTCCACAGACAGCCCTCGATTCACTGTCTTCACTGCTGCCTTCTCCTCCTCCTCCTGACAACGGCGGCACCACACACGTCAGCCACACGCTAGACTAGCCTCTATGTTACGGGGGGGATATCTCCACTGCACATCCCCACGGTCAGACAGTTCCCAATCAAGTCCTGTCCCTTCACGGCCACGTTCTGTGTCCATTTGCGCATTATAAATCGAGTCTATCGGCGAGAGTACACTCACCACTTGAGGCTTCTCACGTTCTCGGCACTCAACTTCCTGCTGCTGCTGATACTTCCTGTTGAGCAAAAAAAATAATAATAATAAAAATAAAAAATGAGAACTTCCAATTAGAAACTTGAAAAGACCCCCCAAGCACGCGGCGGTGGATGGAGTCACCGGGGGGGCCCCTCGGGAGACCCACTTCTGCTGGTCGATCTGGGAGGACCTCTCCTTGTCGCGCTGGTCCCTCAGGGTGGACTCCTGCGTCTCCCTGTCCTTCCGCTCCCGGTCCAGCTTCTGCCGCTCGTCCGCCGCCTTCACCTTCTCCTCCGCACGCCGCTTCTCCTCGTCTTTCTGCAACACAGACCACCCACCGCGTCCGACGTCACGACTCACACCGGCAGGGTTAACGTACCGCGGCCCGATGTGAAGCGGTCGCGAGCTCTTGAGACGTACGTAAGACAGAAGTGTTTTTTTTATTTAACCTTTATTTAACCAGGTCTCGTTGAGATTACAGTCTCTTTGTCAAGAGAGACCTGGCCAAGAGGGCAGCATAGAACAGACAATACGGGTTTCGTGCAAACAAAACGCACATTAAGACACCGTTTGGGATTTCAAGTAAGGAATTATACGCAGGTACAATGTCCAATGTGTCCACCAAATCAGTCCTCAATAGTGGGTGAGACGTTTACTACCAGTAACAAACCGCCAGACACGACGATGAGCTCTGCCCCCCCCCCCCCCCACCCAGTACCTCCGCCTGGGCCCAGAAGTTATCCTTGTTGATCTTCTTGATTTCTGACATGGCGTTGGTCTTCTGGTACACAGAGCCCTGGAATGAGGGGGGAAGGAGAGAAAAGAAAAAGGAAAAAGGAAGTTGAGATTGAATCTAAATTTAGACGCTGTGGTGGCACTGCACATTCCAAACACTTTTTTTTTTTTCTTTGTTTTGGCACCGCGATGGTGGAACGAGCTCCCTGCTGATACCAGGACTGCACAGTCACTCACCAGCTTCTGCAAGAGAGTCTATAGTCTCCCCCTTACCCCCCACCACCCCCCCTCCTCCCCCCTTACTCCCCTAAAAACACCCCTCTTACGCACTTATTCAATGTTTGAACGGCTTATCCTAGTTATCTTTGTTGTATAAGGGCAATGGGTTAACCTGGCTCCTGTTAGTGCTTGGCACTTGTTTCTATGAACATTCTTACGGCAAACACAGCGATATATTGTTTATCTTTCTTCAAATGTACTTTTTTGTACGTCGCGTTTCGTTAAAAGCTACATACTCTGAATGTAAAATGTAAATGTAAATCAATTAAAATATTGCATGGTTACAACACAGCATGTCCTCCCTCTCGCTCGCTTGTCCGAGGAGCCATTTTAAAAACACAGACGCACGCAGGGCTGCTGAATCCACACAGGGCCCCGCGCTGTGGGCAGGTCAGGGCAGGTCGCCAGCGCTAATGAACCTCATTCCACACCGAAGGACTGGAAGAGAGTTGTGTGTCACTCTGAACAACATGCCCAGGGCTGTGGAAACACACGGCGCTGATCCGATACGACAGGCAGGCATACTGCGATTCGAGTGGGCAGCCATGACAAACGGTGTCTGTAGACGATGGAATGGTTCGACTCTTCAGAAGACGTGCGTTTCATATGCGTGGCATGTATGGAACCTCAGTGTTGACTTTAGTGATGTTGGGCCACCACACCCAGCGATCTCACTAGGACTAACCCTACTGTGTGGAAACCGTGTTGAAGCAACACCGGAGATTATAATTGATCTATGTATTGAATACGCACACAAAGATTTTTTTTTTTGACTGTTTGACTGTTTTTTTACTACAGGTTACATAAATCAGTTTGAAATAGGATCCCAGCCAAACGCAGGTCATCACTCAACTTATTTGCAGTGCAATCGTCGTTGAACCATATTGTAAGCAAACAGCTTAAGGCACAACCCCCCGAGACTCTGACACAGCGCTCCTTTGACTGACTGGCTGTCATTTGATTCAAACACGGAGACATCACTTTCTGCCTACCACGGGCCCCTGAGGGCCGGAGTCCTGGAAGCGCTTGGACTCCTTGTGGAAGCTGTAGTTGGCCCCCGAGGCCTTGGCCACCTTCTCTATAATGACCTCCGGCTCCACATCCTCTTCTGCCCGGGCATTGATGGTCACATGGGCCCCCTGGGGACAACACATCACTTCCCACTTTAAAAAAGACACTTTATCGGAAAGTGCGATTATCACACCGAAAAAAAAGAAAGAAAAAAAAAAAGGATTGTGTCGGCATATTGTTCTATCAATAGAGCTGTGGGGGTGGCATCTTCTGGAGCGTTACAAACATCGTCACCTTGAGGAAGTTGGACATCGAGCTGACATGGTTGGCACACAGTCCTTTCCTCGCATCCTTCACGCCTTCTCCTGTCTGCGAAATCAGAACCAGAGTGAGTCACCGCCACACGCAGTGCCGCAGACTGCAGCTTAACAGAGCGACGCGGTGAAGCGTGCACAATGGGATGACGGGGCACCCACCCAGTTGATGAGGACGTATTTTGGCAGGCCAGAATTTGGATCTTCGACTCGGCAGAAGGCGTACATCATCTTGCCGCTGTTGAGTTCCTCCACCAACTCCTCCAGCCCTCCATCTGAGAAGAACGAAAGGAGAAGCAAAAGATAAATGGGTTGGTTGTGAGACGTTGGGTAGGGGTCGGGCACGGGATAGTCTAGTGGTTCAGCTGCTGTTAAGACTACCAGCTGAGAGGTTCTGGGTTCCAGACCCGATGCCCAGTCTACCTGTGGGCTGTAGGTCTACCTCCTTTACTGTATTGGACACGGGGATAATTGTAAACTACTGTGATATACTGTTCGATTGGTAAATCGCCCCAACCCTATAGGAAGGTCAAAGTGACTCTATACTGCTGCATGTTGCATTCATGCCCTTTCAGCAACATCTGCCGATATCAAACAACAGCCAATGAAACTTGACCGGGACTCACCCCCCTTTTCTGCCAAGCGGATGTCATTACTGTTTCCCTCATAGGTGAACAAGGCCCTGGAAAGAAAGACAACAGATTTAGAACATAGTAGTGATGAATGGTTTTAATGTACATGGCAAGACAAAATGGATTACAACGACTCAATTCTACTCTACACCATAGAAGAGTTGAGAAGAATGGACTACTTCACATTCAAAACAGAATGAACAGACCTAGTTATTCTTTCCTTGTTGTAGATACATTTTATTTCAGAAAATGAAATAAGCACAACTTCCAAGTATAATATTTGAAGTAATTCAATTATGGATATTCTCACTTTAACTGGTTTGGCCAGTTTGTTAAGACCCTGGGTTATTAGTTGACATTGTCCATGTCAAGAGGATAACCAGCCATGATTTTAAACGAGTGGTAAGCAGCTCCCATAAACATCTTTGATTCGTCCAACCCAGGAAAGGGTGGAAATGCTCTGACTAGGTTCCTGTCTCCAATAGTGACCACAGACAAGCAAATCCACATGTTTCGATGCTGTGTTACATGCTACTGCACGTGCTCATAAGACTTCGAGAGTGAGGCATCTTCTGAGTGAAGAGAATTGCTGTGTTGGAGCAGTGGGATGATTCTGAGTGCAGAGCAACATTTCAATAGATTGCGAGGGCATGTGTAGGCGGGGGTGTTATTTAACTGATTTGACAGCCTAAGCATTCACTTCTGAATCAAAATGAAGTGCTCAGTTTCTGGTTGGACGAATGTACACAGAACGTTAACTAAACACAAATGTCCCAGTGGCATTCAAACACAAATTTCTGCTGCCGTGTTCAAATCAGGGAAGAAAAAATATACACCCTCCAGCAAATACCCTCGCAACTTATTGAAATGTTGCTCTGCATTCAGAATTCTGAATTACCACACTGCCTATAAAGCAGCCAGTATACGTCGCACAGAACTCTTAACTGCACACCTCAGACTCTGAGTATTTGAGCATGAACAATGGGGAGCACACAGAATCTAAACTTTTGGATTTGTTTGTTTGCGCTATTGGAGGAATCCACCAAGCCAGGGAGGTTTGTATTGGCTTACCTGGGTTGCACAAACCAAGGGACCTGCGCTTCACTCGTTTGGAATATAATGGATGGCATTCATCCCCCTACCACCCAATATCGGAATTAGAGTCTACAGTGCAGGAGTGGGTGAGTTGAACACAAATCGTGGCTGGTATACACCTAGACACCGACAGAGACATCAATTAAGCTGGGGCCTTAACAAACCGGCAAATCCTTTAAAGACCCAAAGGTTTAAAATGTAGCCCTTCCCAATAAGTAGGTCTATCTAGAGAATCTAGAGTACTACTCTCTGCTCGTTTTTTGCTAAAACTTTGCACTGGCTGTGCAAAATTCGGATGCAACCAGCATAGCTTCCATGGCCGAGTGGCTTTAGGGAGTGTCGATAATACGATTATTCTAAACACAGAGAGGTGCAGGCTGGCCAGCAGCTTTTATTTGTTGGATATATCAGGTATAGGACGTGATTTTATTGATAATATTATTGAACTCACTATCACTAGTATTGAATAAAGATATGTGCAGGACAGGTCATTTGAAACGGTACTTGAATGTTACACAAAAGTTATTGCAAAATGAGTTATTGCAAAACAAGCAGTTTTACTTTATATTATGTCTTATGTGGCCAGTTGCACATCCTGTAAAGGCTATGTCAGTGAAATGTCTGAAAACCACCTTCCTACAGGAACAGTATTGAATTTCCTGTCATGGCTTCACACCAGATCTAGAACTACGAATAAGGTAGTAAAGTTATATTATGATTTCAATTTCATTCAATTCGATACAGAAGGCTGAATTGAACATGCAAAAACCCTTTATATAGTTGTACGTGGATGTGCACTCAGAATGCCAAAATGTTTCAAAACAAGTTATACTACAAAACTATGTTTTCATGCATCTAGGATCTCAGATGAGTCAAGTCACAAATCAAAACATAACTACCTGCCACCTACAGAGCATAGTACTCCAACAAACTAGTTATGTGTTCATTCAGGCACTGCCAATAATGCACACCGTCTGCCAAGTTCTGAATGTCTTGAGAAACAAAGCCCAAGGCAGTTGTTATCCACGATTAATTAAACCAGGTCGTCTCTAAATACAGTCATGCTTCATGTCGACTTGCAGCTCCCCTCCTCAGGGGAGGGTCCATATGATGGTTACTCACTCCGGAGCCCCGCTAATTAAACACTGCGTTGTTCTGGCTCATGGACAACCCAGAATCCTAGTGGCACCAACCTGCTCTTCCCCCATGTGTGTTGTGTCTGTGTTTATGCATCCGTCTGCTCAACATGCTTTTAATACAGAAAGCGAGGGTAGGGCATTTTCTTTGCCACAATGTTTTTTTTTTTATGGATGATGTTGAATGTTTTATGTGGATCTATGTCCTGTCTCGCAACACCATGATGGAAATAAGTGCTCGCACTTCGTAGTGATCCCCGACTTCCGTGAATGAATCAGTCAGCAAAGCTAGCTGACATCAGCCACGTCGCTGCAAAGATCAAGTAATCCCACTTCATCGTTTGATAGTATGAAATTAAACGCCGATTGATCATCGTTCACATAATCCCATTAAGAGCGGATATACGGTGTTGGAGCATAAATCAAACCAAGCCAGAGTCGGGCGAGCAGGTCGAGAAGTTACTGGTCTCGCTAGCCCGACGACAGCTCACCTCATCTCTCATCTAAAAGACAGCAAAGCTCATTAAATCAGATCTTAAATGAATCATATCTCACCAGTTGGTGCTGGACTTCTCATCCACCACTTCTTTATAGGCGGCCGTCAAGGCTGGGCCGTTTTTGCTGAGGTTGACAGCCATTGTGTTGCTCGCTTGGGGATAGCTAGCCAGCTAGCTACAGGGAGGAGGAGTGGCCGAGGTGATGAGGATCCAGGAAGCGAGGTGATGAGGATACAGGAAGCTGCTGTGCTGTGAGCAAGCAGCCTGCAGGGCTATATTACCACAGGACGTCCGGACCGGTCCTAAACTAAAGGAGGTGCTGGAATTGATTGTGCATTTCGTTTTTAAGAATTAATATAGTGAAGCCATTTGACTGGGAACAGACGGTTGCCTTATGACTGTGCTGTCATAGACCCACCCACACACACATTGACATCTCCAAGGGTTCTGCTTAGGAGTCACACACTCTGCTCAGTCTGAATTCATTCATCATGGTTTGAAGGAGTAGTGAAGATACTGATCATAGTCAAGACTTTTGAAACGTTTTATTTTTTTCTTGCTGCAAGGATGTGTGTAAAATGGAGTCAAAGCAATTGTTATGGACTCAGTTAAAACAAAACAAGCTTTATTTATGAATGGTTATTTAAATCTTATATGTAAAGAGAGAGAGAGGGATGTCCCCATTGACAGGTCAAGCACAAATTCCATATTTAAGAAGCGTCAACGGTGTTAGGAAGCTGGTCCTGAATTTCAAACAAAGTCAAAATTATTTATTTTTAATTAGTGTTATGTCTTGGCAATTTACAAGATAACTGAAACGATCAAGCCTTATAGAGAACGCAGCCATACTAGTAAACTTAAAGTGACGTTATCTGTGTATAAAATGGGGATAAGGCTAATGTCTCAATCAGAAAAGTTAGGCTGATTAACTGTAATGAAATCCCTGATATCCGGCACATGGCTGTGAGAGGGTTGAGGCCAAAGCACAGGCTGTCTCGCTGAACACATTGAACAAATACACTCTGCACGGACTTGGCGTCACCGCAATGGAACAAGGCTGCACTCACAAGAAAGAAAAAACATAATAAATAAATAAATAAATAAAAACAACCCCCCCCCCCCCCCAAAAAAACATACAAAATGTGTACTACTGTAATACTTCAACACTCAAATCATTTTAATATAATGGGTCTGGCAGCATATGGATCTCCACTGCATTTGGAGAGTTTGTCTTTAGTCTATAACCTATATTTTGGGGACATTCAATTCAGCCTTGGGCCCCCAATCTAACAATTACAAAAACTCTAATTCATGCCAAAAACATGGCCTACATTCTATATTTTTTTTCATCCTGCTTTCCAATGCACATTTATCTTGTTAAATCCTTAGGAACAAAACATAGTACCAATGGTAATCTGGTTTTAAAATAAAACTGTACTTTCCCTTTATATTGACATAATCTAATGACATACTAGACAATTTTACAACTAGTAACCTCTTGATGACACCCAATCAAACTATTTTACCAAGTCACGTTATTGCAAACAAAACACAATTTTTGTAAACCATGGCTATATATAAGCAGAGTAGCTCTGTGCTCCTCAGAAATCACCAAGTGACGTGCCCCAACCTTAGATATAAACAGGAGCTGGTCATAATTAAAGTCTCTTCTTTGAAAAGAAAGGGCAATCTACAAATCCAATTATTTTTACCACAAGTTCATCAATATTCTGAAGGTCTGCTTTCTTTCCATCTTTAAAATAATTGCAGTAATGAAAGACTGTTGTCATTTAGAACACAGTAGCATTAACACATCTACAATGGCCTGCTTGATAGCCAATCAAAAAACATTCACATTCACATCCAAGAGTTCAAAAATAATAAAAAATGAAAATAATAAAGCAAACTGTTGTGGTGACCCGACAGGGGTTTGGTGAGGGATAGAAATGCTCCCTGAGGAAAAGGGACAGGCAGCATACTGATATGAAACAAAGGACTGCTGCACCCATCACCAACAAGTTCCTTAGGAGTGCTGATTTCAAACTGAGCCATTCCCTACTTAAGCATGACACGTGCTACTTAAAACAAATACAATACCAAGTGATTTTAGGTTAGCACTTGCTTGGTTGTATATTTTCTTCTACATGTTGGATGGTATGGGAACCGTTAACTTCCGCTCACCATGGGTCACCGCAGTGCTCCTTTAAAGGCTGATGATTTGGCTGGATACCTGAGCAAGTGTACGGAGCAGTTGGCACAGTCCAACAGTACTGCGTCAAAAATAATAGCATTGTTAATTTCCTTTGCAATGATTTACGTCGGGTATGTGTATGACGCCGATGGATACTGAACGACGCGACGGGAAACGTGGACATGGTCCAGAAGAATGGAAGAGGATTTTGCGTTGCCTTTGCCTAATAAGCACCGATGCTGAAACATGGGGCACCTAGCTTTAATAGCAGCTGTCCATTCTAATTCCAATACTGTTGCACCCACTTATGCAGTCCGGGATAAATCTAATCCGTCTCAAGTTTGTTCACATTTGCCCTAAGGTAGAGATAGTGTTCATAGAGCAGTTGCTTTCAAAGCTAAAAGCTACAAATCAACTGCTATTATTAAACATGCACAATTTTGTGTTCAACGTTAACATTCCGACTGCAATTGCACATCTACTATAATAAAATAAAACAGTAAAGGCCACTGAATACATGTAAATACAATAACAAGACATCAAGTGAGACAAAACAGTACCTCTGAAGTAAGGGCAAACGATGATCTTCTGAATCGACCAGAGTAGTTTGCCAAAGAAGAACCGAACAAAAAAACCGAAAACTTCTAGCAAGAGTGACCATAGCATTGCCCTTGATGAGAGTGATGCCTTAACAACAAATATAATAATTCACGATAGCAGTAGTAAAAGTCTGCACATGTCGCTGTGTGGAGGAGAGTTCCAGTATTCCGCGGTGGGACGGCCTTCAGGAGTCCATTGGGTCCTGGCGGGCCGGTCCACACTAGTCACAAAGGATGGCACAGAGAGCATGACCGCAGCACATGGAAGCCAGGTGCCAGTGTACCTCGTATCGCTTCCTTTTTCCACCGGTGGTGTGTTGCCCAAGATATGTCTTGCTTAATTTGCTTGCCTTGTGTTAAAATATCAAATATGTTTTCCTAAACTTCTTTTTTTTTTTTTTTGTATTTGATTTGAGTGGCATTTTCACATTGCATATTTCTGTGTCCATTCTCTCGCTAGTCTGTTGTACCTGTTGGGAAAAAAAACAACACAACCTGTGATCAGTGTCTTCCCTCTAGTGGTGAAGTACTTAATTAGTGATAGTAGTCATTCTAGTGATCAGAAGTTAAGGGGGGCGTGCGACACTTACTTTTCCCGGTCGGATTTGTAGGTGTGGGCGATCTCGGGGACTAGCGGGTCGTCGGGGTTCGGGTCACAGAGCAGGGAGCAAATAGACAAAAGAACTACGAAAGACAGGAAGTCATGAGATGGAACCTCATTAACATAAACACGAGATGAACAGAAAACGCAAACACATGATGGATCAAAAGCTGACACCTTCTTCTCAGTCTATATATTGATAAGAAACAATAACCTGGGCAGTTATGATACCACTCACTGACGTATGACAACATATACATATATTGATACACAATGTGTGCTAAATATCCAGCGCTACAAGAAGTCATTTCAACATCAACTAGGGTGACAGTTTTTTCTTGAATACCTTGAAGAGCTTTTAAACATGCAACCATAAGCGACACACGGCGACGTACCTTTTGACACGGTAAGGGCAGGGGACCATTGCGATCGCAGTATGTCCAGACAAATGCTTCCGTTGCTGTTTATATTCGGATGGTATATTTTTGTCGTGAACGCAACCTGTGACAAAACCCAGCAGATGGAAGACATTTAAACAACCTCGACGGTGTATCACCTCCCCATCGTTTAAACCTCAACGATGTATCACCTCCCCATCGTTTAAACAACCTCAACGATGCATCACCTCCCCATCGTTTAAACAACCTCAACGATGCATCACCTCCCCATCGTTTAAACAACCTCAACGATGTATCACCTCCCCATCGTTTAAACAACCTCAACGATGTATCACCTCCCCATTGTTTAAACCTCAATGATGTATCACCTCCCCATCGTTTAAACAACCTCAACGATGTATCACCTCCCCATCGTTTAAACCTCAATGATGTATCACCTCCCCATCGTTTAAACCTCAACGATGTATCACCTCCCCATCGTTTAAACAACCTCAACGATGCATCACCTCCCCATCATTTAATCCTCAACGATGTATCACCTCCCCATCGTTTAAACAACCTCAACGATGTATCACCTCCCCATCGTTTAAACAACCTCAACGATGTATCACCTCCCCATCGTTTAAACAACCTCAACGATGTATCACCTCCCCATCCTTTAAACAGCGTTGTGTGACGCCAAGTGCCAGACGTCAGGGGGGACTCACCTTGGGGGGTTTGAAGGGGTAGTCTGTGGGGAAGTGAATGGTGAGGAAGAACACGCCCCCCTGATACGGGCTGTCATTCTGTGTACAGGAGACGGCACAAGGCAGGGTTAATGGACTGATTTAGGTACACGTCTAATGATGGAATATACAAAACACAATATATACAAAACAATCACTTACTGGACCCATTATAGTGGCTTGCCAATGGAACACTGAGAAGAAAGGAATAAATATCCGTTAACACAACTGACTGATTTGACTTTGTTGTCGCAACTGTTTGATTTCAGAAGCCTGTGTGGAGTAGTCCTTTTTCCATCTAAAAAGGTTTAAAGATGATCCAACTAGGCTAAAGTATAGTATCACACTTACTGCTAAAATAGGATGTATTTATTTTTTGGGCTATTTTCTAAATATAGAGGATTTCTCATTTGGATGTTTGGGGTGCTAGCTAGCCTTGGTGTTATACATTGCTTATGTGGCAATAACGACAAACTAGAGATCACAACACACGTTAGAAGATTAAACCTTTCTGAGGTTGTCACCAGAGCCAATATTTGGATATTCCCAATATTGATGAGCAATAAAAACACAAATTGAAGCACAAGTTGTTCATAAGCCACCCTTAAATGTCATCTTCAAAATAAGGGCAGTTAGTGTACACAGTAGTAGTAGAGTAAAAGGGTCATACTAACAGTCATCTCCTAGCGGGCCAGCGGAGCACTGGGCTGGAGGGTCCCTCTGAAGGTCTGTGAGTTCCTGAGGACAAAAACAAGTTGAGTCAAGTTAGTCAGGTTGAGCGATCAAGGATAACAGTCACACAAGCTCCAGGAGGTGAGGAAAAGAGAAGCATCCCCCGTCATAGGTAACATGATGTCACCTTGTGCCAATCACAAACAGAACACACACAAACAGAACACACACACACATTCTAGAAACACTAAAAATATATTCCACTTCACCAATTGTATTAATGATCATGACACTATTGTTTGTTCCCAAGTGATTTTATTGGTATGCCTCAATAAAAATATATTGATTGGAAGGAAGTATCACCATTCATGTATTATCATAACGTCCATAACAAACTGTACCACTATTGAGCAGCTCTGAACACGAAGCTGCCTATTCTGTTTTATAAATACCCCCTCTGGCCTGCTCCAGTGCCCCATTTGCACTCCCATATATGGCGACAATGACATTGGAGTTCAATCTGGCAACTTACAACACAGCTGAGACACTCAACCCATATCTACCATCTACCCACCACTCATTCTCTTTATCCCAAACCTCATCGAGAACAGAGTTAAAGAGATCAGTGTGAGTGATTCTACAACCATGAACTCCATCGAACAAACACAAAAATAACCCCTTCACGCATTCCCAGTGCATGGTCACCTACCGCACTGGGATCGATCGACCGTGTTGACAGCGGACATCCCAGTGCAATGAGAAGAGATAATAAAGCGTCCCAGTAAACCCAGTGATGCACCATTACGAGCAATGCGCAAACGGAGCGATACCGTCCGCGGTAAGCTGCTCTTTTGTCTGTGAATTATCCTCATCTGAGCACCGAAAGGTGGTCGAAGTGCACCGACGTCAGGCCGGGAAACCACCCCGGCAGGACGCACTCAGCCCGGGGACCCGGAGGAACCCGCCGGCTGCAGGGAACCGGGGGAACGGGAGGAGAAAAAACACTCACCTTTTGAATTCTTTTCAACGCCATTGCCTGGATGGCTAATGCTATGTAGCTTGACAGCTAACCGCTAGCACTTTACACATACGATTTAACTTTAGTTTTCTGGTGCTGCTCTCCGAAAGACACCTGTTTGAACCGGCGGGACACGTTCAGCACATGTTAGGCTCTTGGATTGTGTGTTTTAAATAGCGATATCTTGGGTAAAAGCACTGTCAATCCTGAGATCTTGGTGAGCAACCTAGATGTTTCACCCTCTTCTCTCTCCTATCAGCTCCACTCATTGCGGCCTGTGACGGACGAGATGTCAAGTGTCGCGAGAGTTCGCGGAGGTCGCCATAGTTGTAGTTCAACGTAGATGCTGGTTGTCTAGCACCATGACCAGCATGTCACTTTATACGAATATATTAGTACAGATATTATACAAATGTTCTACAACTCCTTTGTACACAATAAGTATTTTTTTTCTTAAAGTGTAGGCTATATGTACATTATATTTGGATCATAATTCGTCAGATTCAGTCAAATTTCCCTTTGCCACGACTAATAATAAAAGAAAAGGTTAGGATATATATATATAATAGCTTTATCAGTCAGGCCAATTTCTTGTTTCAGTTTCAAAAGTTGCTAACCTTTTTTTTTTGGATCAAATTAAAATAATGAAAAAATATATAGATATTAATATTTTTTTTGATCCACAAAATAGATCAGCAACATAGTTTTATTCTCTGTTCATAAAGTTTTATTTGGAACTTCACGAGGCGGTTGACATCAAATATGGTGTTAGAAAATATATATTTTTTTAACCCAGTGCGTGAGCTATTGTAAACCGATATTTGCCTAATATTAGAATCGATATTGACAAATAAAACCAAATTAAGACCCATAATTCCGAATGATATGAAATAAATCTTCGTTCGTTCAGTTTGATAATTCCCATAAGAGGTTGCGTTATCTGCCCACAAGGTGTCACTGTGTGAAAAGAACGGGAGGACATACAGGTACTAAGACTGACAAATAAGGACTGACATACAAATAAAGCTGCACTTCTAATGTATAATAGTTACAACCAAAACATCAGAATGGATATTCTTTCAAACTCCCATCTGAAATTAGATCAGTTAGATATATGGTTTCCACATGTGTAAGACATCGTTTTGTTTACATGTGGCCAATATTGAAACAGGGAAACAGAACTCTGACACATGCGCGCTCTTTTGTGGGACTGTAGATAACAAAGAAGAAATACTATTGAAATGCCCATTCAACAGCAGATCATTGTAAGGGCATATTCATCTGAGTCAGCTGCATGCTCCAATTTCTCCACCGCCTTGTCTCGTAAGGCCTCATGAGCTTTCCTTTATATGTCTTAAACAAGGCTGAAAAAAGAGCTCTCATTATTTTAGTGAGTATCTATGAATGGGCTGCTGTGTTCATTCTTCTTAAATGGCTGATTCAATGTCAGGTTGAGGATCCTATCGTCAGTGTGACACTGAGAGGGACCATTTTCCTTTGGAAAGCTGAAGATTCCTTCAGATAATATCTTATTGTTTGCTCATCTCCCTGCTCTCAATGACCTGACTGTCCTCGGGGCCTGCCTGTAATCAGATTCAGCCAGCAGCAGAGGTAGCAGATCTGGGCCTCCGCACCCCAGGCCTTGTGCTTAGAGTTTGTCTACATGGAGAGAGACCGTTTATCACCATGGAAGTCTTTTAGACACAGGCAAGCCCACACTTTGTTGGCTTGAAGCCTCGGTCCACAAAGGCTCCAACAGTCAACAGACAATAGTTTTCCACTGGAAATTCCATACACGCTGGTTTTGCATGCTACTGTGTACTGTCGCCATTCACGTACCATATTTACTTTCGGATATTGGGGTGAATCAAATAAATGAATCAGAGAAATTCTTTGTTTTTCTGGGTAAATTTTTACCCTGACCTGAAAATGGGAATTCCCAACTAGAGCCTAAAGTTAAGGTTCTTGTTACAGGATGGTTGCCCCCAAGACCAAAACTCAAGTCCGCTCTGAGGTGGAAGCACATCCAAGACAGAATGATATGGGTGTGGTATGGCTTGGTTAAAATATAGCCTAACGCGGTAACTGGAGCCTGTGGACTTAACACAATCTAGTTGTGTTCCATCTTTCTCCTCACATGAGTTATCACTGTTGGTTCCATTGTGCAACAAAAAAGAATTCATTTTATTAGAGCAATTACCGAAGCTGCATTTTAACTTTAATATGTTTAACGTCTGTGGCACCTTTCCCATGGTTACCATGGCGAAGCACATATGCTCACAATCATTTTCACAATTATCCCAAATAGGTCCAGTTAATGTCTGAATTATCCAATAAAAGCACAACCAATAAAAGCTGAGTACAAGCTGGCCCCTCAGAATGGCTGAAGGTGCTCTCTATACCTCAGGTCATTTCAGACCCTTTCTGGGGAATCTCTTATCGAACAAAGACACATTGTTCTCCCACACTGAGACGTATTTGTCCCCTTCCTGTATCGATGGTCTTCATTTGATTATAGACTCAGACAATATGTGCAGCTAACAAGTTGGCATTAAAGTCAGCAACTCTGCACAATGCCTACCTAACTCTCAGAAAAAGGGTGCTATTATGTCTGAAACCATCGCCGTTTCATGGCTCATACGCCCCACTGTGATTTGATTTTGTGTGCGAACGTTTAGGTGAAAGCTGAAAGCCGGTTGACCCTCAGAATCACGGGGAACTGTTCCTCAAAC
>NC_140275.1:1142919-1147919 GCF_964030765.1 Micromesistius poutassou
CAAGGATTAAAATTCCCCGGGCTGTTGGGGAGTCCAGCTGCGGCGTGGGGCTCTCCAGCGGGACAGCGCTAGAGTGCAGCTGCGGTGAGAGGCATTAGGGGGAGGTAAAGTCGAAGCTAAACACATAGGACGCGTTTTTTTATTTAATGGTTTATCCTCTGAGCCCTCGGAGTTATTATCACGACATTAAAAAGCGAAATCCAAATTGACAAAGTATCAGGGCATGGTCTTTTTTTCTCCCCACATTATGATACGATCAGAATTAGGATTTTATCAGCAGGCCTGATCAACAGGTGTTTATTTATGCTTTAATTGTATACTTCACGCATTGGAGAAAATGACATTCATCCACCTTTCACCGACACGGTTGACCTTATCTTTGTGTGTGAAAAAGGAGAGGAAAAAGAGAGTTTGTATGAAAGGGAGGAGGAGGGGTGGGGGGGGGGGGGGGGGGGTGGGGGAGGAAAGGTGAGGAAAGCTGTTGCGTAAAAAAGCTATTGAACGTGGAAGCGTTCAATAGTAGGAGAACAAACAGTGGGGGGGGGGGCGGGGTGAATGTGGCGCAGCAGGTAAGACATGTCGGTGAGCTGTATCGTCCTTGGCATCGGTCCATGGAGAGCCTCTTGTGAATGTTTTCTGAACGTGAACAAGCATGACCGCCTAGCAGGTTCAGGAGGAGAGAGAAGGAGAAGTCGGGCCCCTAGCTAAATGCACCCAGCAGCAGGGCCCCGGCCCCGCATCCAGTTGGCCAGAGGACGAGCTGAGGGCCCCGGCCAAAACCTCTGAAACGGTTCAATGTCATCGCCCGTGTCTCAGCCTCTTACTTTGTCTTCCCGTTGCAGAAGTCCTTCCTCTCAATACATCGCCAGAACAATCAATTATCCAGAAAAGAAAAAAATATGTTAGTCATTTCCTTGTCTGTGTTCAATTACAGCATGTATTGCGGGTCTGCAGATATTTTTTTTATCTTCCCTTTCCACAGAGATTATTTACTCTCAAAACACTGACATATTTGTTCCGTACTCAAACTCATTTCCTCGCAAATTCATATTTTGATGATTATGGTGACGCACGGTGAGGGAAAAACAATTAACGTTTAAAAAAAGCAAGAGATGACTCTTTTCTTTTGAACTGCGACGGCCTCACAGTGCAGTCCCTCGTCTGCGTCCTAAACCAAAAGGTTCTCATGTAACGCAACGAGGAAGTAAACGCATCCAGAACTACACCACAGGGCCGTGTCTTCTCAACAGTGTTTACTCAAAATAGCGAGCCCTCTTTGTAAAACACAATGACACGCTAAGTGAGATGGAGAGAAACGAGATCATTAACACGTCCGTCTCGCCGTGAACACACAGCCATGACGATGGTATAGGACCCACGCTATGAGGCAACCGCCGGCAGAAAGTTGTATTGTATTGTAACGTGATGAAGCGAGGTTCTCACACAAACACCCAACACTGATGGATACCAGACCGCGCTGCAGTGTATCCTGACAGCTCAGAGCGCCGGGACATTTTCCCCCGTACAGCGAGGAGAAAAAAAAAAAAAAAGACTAATAATAATAACTCATCTGTAAGAAATTAAAGCCCCAAAGAAAAAGTAAAAAAAAAAAAAAAAAAGCAATAAAATAAAAAGACCAAGGACACAAAGCATACAACAACAACAGAAAATAGTCGGTGTACTTTCCCAAGGCCAGAGAAAGGAAATAGAATGACAGCTTCTCCCTGACCTGCTTAATACCCCCTTGTAACCCCTGTTACTGCCCCATGGGGGATCCTGTTTCGATGCGTAAAACAGACAAGTCAAAAAGCATCCTGGAAACTGTAGGGGCAGGAAAAAAAAAAGAAAAAAAGCGGGGGGAGACATGAGGAAGTCCAATAAGCTTGTATGTAGAGGGCTCAGCCGGGCTAATCTGAAGGCCACACAGCCCCGGCGCCGCGGCCATACAGCGGCTCTGCGTCGCCGGCCATTCCACAGCAGAACGCCGCCGCGGCCGCCGCGGCCATTGTTGTCTTTGGAAACTAAGCAGCTTTAGGGGGAGCAGCGGTGTGAAAGCCACCTCTCCTCTTTAAGTGTCTGCTCCAGAGCCGCTGTTGACACACGGGGCAGGTGCAGCTGCCTCCCACCGGCGTGTGAAGGAGAGCAGAGGCCCTTTCAGCCCACAAACACACAAACACACAAACACACGCACACGCACACACGTAGATACACACACACACACACACACACACACACACACACACACACACACAAACACACAAACACATGCGCACGCACACACGTAGATACACACACACACTCACACACACACACACACACAGTTGCACACACACAGACACACTAACACACACACACACACACACACACACACACACACACACACACAAACACACAAACACATGCACACGCACACACACGTAGATACACACACACACACACACACACACACGGTTGCACACACACAGACACACTAACACACACACACACAAACTCCATGCACATACTCATTCACACACATGCTTACAAACACAGACAACCAACCACGCACATACTCAATCAAACTAACACACACACACACACACACATATGCATGCACACACCACATGTGGGTATGCACACACAGGGCTGCAGCCGGGGTTTGACAAATAGTGAGGGGGGGGGGGGTTGGGGTGGGGGGGCAGGTTCTGCTGCAGGGGTTCAGTTTTGTTGTGGGGGGTGGGCGGGTGGGGGGGGGGCTCGGCTCTTGGACGTCAGAGTAACAGGTCTGAACTGGATTAAGCACACAGTCCTCATGATTTATTATCATACGTTTGTATTCATTTATCTGTTTTCTCAACCAAAAAAAATGACCATGTCCGGACCTCCATGACCTCATGGCCGGCCACGGGCATGTGCAAACACACGAAGCACAAAAGCCAACAAACACACAAACTCACACACACACACACACACACACGCACACACACAGCTTGGATGTCACAAGACGACAAGACAGGGTTCTGTGGACAAAGACAAATCTAGCATTTTCTTTAATATCTCCTCCGCCCATCAGCCGCCGTGGCTGGGTTAACACACGGCCCACAGAGAGGAAGACAATGGCGGGATTCTTCTGGCCGGAGGATGGCTATGGGAAATGGCAGGGATGCCACGGCTGATAAGTGAGGGAGAGGTTCGAGTTACGTCCAGCTGTCTGCAGCCACGCAGGACTCGCAGGAATGTACACTGCACGCACAACGCTCAGACTGTGTCACTCTGCGTAACTCTCCCTCAAACCAAAAAAAAAAAAAAGGAGGAAAACCCGCTCCCGAGATATGAAGCAAAAGTCAACAGCGTCGCCAGCTCGCCATAGGGCTGACATCACGGGAAGGAATCATCTCCAGCACTCGGAGGTTCCGGCGCGAGGCTTTCCTCAGCTGACAAAACAAGGCCTCCGTAGTGTCGTAGGTCTCTGTAGTGATCAATCACTTTGGCCCCCGGGCTCCGACCCAAGCAGCATGGACGGCCGTTATGCTGAACTGTCCATCATCATTGAATCATAGCAGCCCTTTTTCCATTAGACATTAACAAGTTGAGTTCCTTATATTTTCAGTACATGAAGCGTGACAGCCCTTCGGGACCAGCGAGGACACAGGACATAGACATGGGCGTCCTTTCTTGTAACCTACGTGACGTTTATCATTGCATCTTAATGCAGAGCGGGCGTATAGGATTGACAGGAACAAGCCTAGGATATACTTCCTCGCTGGATGCAAACAAGGCCGGGTGAAAACAAGTGCCACGCCGCATCAGCATCACCTCGGCACTGGCGAGGGCCTCTTCCTGTCCATTTGGAAAACATAAGAACGTTTTCAAGAGGCCGCACACTCAGAAGGAGAGTGCTTTCGGCAGGCTTTGAAGTTCACAGGAGTAATGCTCCTTAAAAGCCTTATGCGCCGTACGACAAGACACAAAAAAGACACAAAAAAAGGTATTCTAATCAAGGGGTCTGAGTGCGCACTTCATAGCTTCCATGTTAATAATCGACATTGTGTGCTGCGCCTGCTCTAATTCCACAGCCTCCCGTGAGCTCCGTTCGGCGGCCTGCGACTGAACCGATGTCGTGGCGACCCTGCGTCACGCGGTGAACCTGCATCGGGAACACGACACCAGACCGGTACCGCGCCGGGGCCGGGGATAATGATTTATAAACACTTTATTATTCCCTCCCCTGCGACAGTTTAGTGTTTCAGTTACACCCTCTGGGCAGTGAGACGTCTAATCGTGTCCTCACACAATCTGAAACGCCATATACACGCACCCAAACGGCCACCGGAGAAAGTGGTACCGTTCCGGGGAGAGAAGCGGACGTGAGGTTATGTTTGTGAGCGTGGTGATTGCGTCAGACACCCCCATCCGTACGCTCTTCCCTGGGAGGGAGGAGAGCTTAGGCGCGATGTGCGCTGTGGAGAATGTACTCAGCCCTTTAGGGTAAACACAATAGGTCGAGTGATGAGCTTGATGATGATTATTCAGATGTAGATTGATCCGTCTTTTGTTAGTTAAATATCGAAAGACGAATGGGATAGGTGTCACGTTTAAATACAAAGTGGTGTATTTGATGGTTTAGTAGCAGTTGGTATACATCTCAATGATAGGCCTAATGGCACAAACTTATTTTCTACCTAGTCAAATGTATTTCTTAAATAAAGTAGTGCATCTCAACGTGTGTTCCTTTGTGTCTACCCAAATTCAAAGACTAATTTGTCTAATTTTTGATTCTTTCTGTTACAGTGTCCAACCTGCTCCTGGTGGTCTTCAAATGGCTCGGTACAATAGCAGGGTATATATAATGTTAGAAGGAGGACCAGGAGAACCAGCCCTTGCACTTTGAAACAGTCAGGCAAAAAGCTGACGAGGAGATGGGAATTACTGCTGAATTAAGCACCACTTTGATCGGAAACTGATTGACCGATGGTTGGCAAAACATGAAAGGATGACCTTGAATTCTCCAAAGCAAGTAT
>NC_140275.1:1162083-1189583 GCF_964030765.1 Micromesistius poutassou
TAAAATAACGGAAATGAAGAATTACTCTTGGTCAATATTTGACCGCGTCCTTTCCCACACCTCGCAACGAAAACAAAGTGTATTTTTTTGTAAAGTTTACTGCAGAACTGTTCTTTGTTGATGCATTTATCCAACAAACCTCTTGTATAAAAGAACCGATGTACATAAAGTTTCTTTATAAAAAAACGTTAAAAAAAAAAAAGGAACAAAAAATGTCTTCTCTTTTTAGCCAAAACTTGATTAATGTTAGTATTAAGTTGAAGTCATAGTGCTGGCCAATAATTGCAGCCCCCTTTTCAATTTGCAAGTGTGTTCCCCTTTTTTGACATGTTAAATAAACATTTGAAATGGTTTCCTAATACAAATGCCTCAATTTATTCTTGTTTTCCATGTGCATTTAACAACATGTTCCATCGACTTAACAAGAACACTTTTCTTTAACAAGTTATTGTGGTTTGGATTAATATTCTCCATACAGCAGTCGCTGTTAACATTACATTCATACCACATGTCTTTTGTAAGCACATAAAAAAGCAGACAGTATTTATAAATGAAAGTGACGCAGGTATTATGTATCGGGCTGTTTCTATGCTTCCCGTTGGTTTTGTTGTCACACGGTAACATAGACGAGGGTATCGCTGGATTCATCTGTCTGCATCTGTCTGCATCCTTGTCTCCGCACGAAACGACAACCTGATCCACGGTGTGCGGACGCGTCCCAATCAAGTGTGAATGTTTAATCACGCACAATGAGGGTAACCACGTTGGAAAAGAGCGCGCAGAACCAGAACCAGGGTAACAACATGCAACGCCAGACAACATGTACAACAAATAAAAAAGTAATAGACATCTGGTTCTTCGTGGAATATTCAAGGCTCACAACAACAGCTAAAGAAAAGCAGGTCACACCCCTCCGAGGCACAGCCTACCCTCCTCCGTCTCCCTGATCCTGTTCTTGCACTTTTACCGCATCTTTATTCACCGTTTGGCACACTGGCAAAGGTTTTAATTAACTCAGAGGTAATGGGATGTAGCCCCAGGGAGCTCATTAGGCAATTAAATTAGTGGAAAATACAACGAGGTAGGTAAGGCGTTTTTGGTGGCTTTGCAGTGAGGGCACGGTGCCAGGGATCGGCCAGATATCCAATAGCAGACGAGACCGGAGGGGAATTAGTTCCAATGGCCCCTCACTGAAACAGTACCGCTTAGACCCAATAATGTACTGCCCTGCCGAGTCCTGACATTCAACTGAATGTGTGTTGTCTAGCCCATTAAGTATGTTTTTAAGGAACAATAATACAGCAGATGTTTATATTGTAGGTCTACAGGTAGTGGAATGGGTCTATTATGTCAATAGTTTATATTTGAACACCTTAACGCATCCTGCCATTTATTTCTCATGCAGATTGAATACTGGTCTCAGAACTTAATGATTTTTAAAGTAATACTTTTTTCTTAGGTCATTATAGAGGCCTGATCTAAATAGATTTCCTCATCACTAGGCTACTGAGTAGAACAGTCTACTCAATCAGCTGGTCGTGGCAATACAAGCCATCTGCCACCCATATATATATCATAGTTTCTTTAACGTAGGCCTATCTGGTTGTGTTGACAGTATCTGCTCTGTCAAAACAAGGTGAGATTTAATACATGCTAATTCTGCTCATTAAATTCTCCCATTCTCACGCCAGGGTTCATAGTGGTCACTGCTTTGATCTTAAATCAATTTGAGGGAAGCCCTCAAAGAACCGCCAGCTAGATAATTGAGAACCCTCAATTACCGAATTTTACCGTCAATGTAGCTCACGAAATAATAGTTGTATTAAAGCATTCGCAATTTATTAATTTAAAAACGACATTATGAAGTTGACGTTATACCTTAATATTGACCAATGTCATGACCTTAATCCACTGAATATATGCTCGTTCGACACTTTTTGTTTTTTGTAAACTTGTTTTCATAAACATTTGCTTAAAATAGCGACGCTCAGCTGGCTGCTAACGCATCAGAATCTTCTGATGATTTATTAATTTCGATTTGACCTTAAAGATGTGGATTAGGCCTAATTAAACCCCCCAAAAAACGAGGGAATTTTTCAAATGTCAAACAGCTTACCACAATTAAGATGTGTTAATTGATTCATTCATTCATACCGATCCACATGCTCCCCGTGTCCTGCTGGGATGTAAAGCTCCATATTACTTTGCTTTTGGATGATGATCATTATATCATCATAAGGCTCTGCACACACATCCTCACGATTTCAGCTCATTGACTCACAAATATAAATATTTATTTTACATATTTTTACCGAGTTAGTTCGTTTCAAATGAAAAAAAATCCACAGCAGCATACAACGTAATTAACGATCCCCGCACTATGTTTCAATAATAAAACACCTTTCCATGGAGACGCAAACACATCCAAATTACAACGAGTCACCACTGCCATCTGCCGAGTGCTTCGCGCATCAAAGTCTGTCCGCCGTTCAAATGCGGTGTTGGTGTAATAGCGCAGGTTGACCTGTGCGCGGCAGCACTGAGTCACATCCGTGCATAAACGGCTCCTGTTCCGCTGCAGGGGAAGAAGACCATAGACTATGGCGAGTGAACAGTGCCAGGATTACCAGGAGAAGGATAACATCGTGTGAAATGCACGTGTGGAGAAGATACAACCTACCGCTGTATCAGCTGTTCTTTCCCAAATAATTTAACCAATCATTTACCCTAAAACTAGATTTTGTTTTGGAAGCCTGGAATATACTTTGCTCGAATGTATTATTGTTATTATTATTATTTTAACGCATGGCATAGCCTACTATACTTCATTCATGTTCATTCATGCAGCCCTATGGAAAAAAAAATGCAATTTCTATGCAGTTTCACACGTATGAATAATCTTTGACATCATAATATTTAACATGCAAGTGTAGTGGTGCCTGGTTGCTGCGGGGGAAAATCAGCTTTGCGCCGGGTGCAAACTAGCAACGACACATGCGTCGGTGTAGAAAGTCAATTGCGCCGGTCGCAAGATAGGGCCCTTCTTCTGTTTGGCGCACATGGCTAATTTGCATACGCGCACAGGACTGTTGGAATGGGAACATGTCGGACTGGCAGCATTACGGGGGCGCGATTACGGGCTGGCGGAGTTACATTTAAAAATCGCGTTCAAGTAAAAATAAATAAGAAAAGCGGAATCAATTTGTGGCGCTCGTTGTTCAATCTGTGCACACATTGGCCTATGTATGGGAAACACTGTACTTGAATAAGATTAAGTTGAAATAAATGATGAAGATAAAGATTGTAAAAGCCAACAGGGGTGAAAGTTAGGACCACAGTCCAGATTGTGTAGGGGGGGGGGGGGGGGGGTAATATATGTTAGCTAACTAGACAATCAGATGGACAGTGGCTATACAGTATAGCTAGTCTAGCTTTCCAACCCAATTTTGTGTAGCCCACCTTCGTGAAATGTGTGATAAACAGGAAAAGGTCCTGCCACACTTACCTGACAACTGGAATGGGGTAATTTTTGGGATTACTGTTGAACTACTATGTGTTCACCCGGCTATGAACTGAGACTTGATAAATCATATTATCAATATATAACATATCTTGCCTTTTCTCGCTATAGTGTAACACTATATAGTACCATTGATACACTTATTAATACTAACCGTCATGAAACGTATAGCAATACTAACCCACTCTATATATATCTCTCTCTCTTCCCTCTTACCTCACTTGTGAGGTAAACCATTACCAGTCATCAGCCATCCTTGTATTTGGCCCTCATCGCACCTGAAGTCCCATCCCTATGACTGCCCTACCATCGCCTGTTGCTGTCCCCTTGACCGGATTCCTGGCCTGCGCTGCCTAGCGATCCACTACTGCCCTATGACAATCCCTAATCCCTATGACAATTCATCCCTACACTAGACTATTTGAACTTTCTGACACTAAATGGGATTCATGCATTATCATACTGGTTAGGTAACCATCCCACCTCTTTGTAACATACACCCCAGGTGGCTCTAAACACCATGTTCTATTCTCTACACCTAACTAACCTATTCATTTATCATGTATACAAACCTCACTGCCCTGTAACTGACCCTAGGCAGATGGGTCAGGCCCTCGAGTCGTGGATCTGCTCGAGGTTTCTTCCTATATGTATCTCCAATTCTAGGGAGTTTTTCCTCGCCCCTGTTACTCATGGGCTCTCTCTGAATGTTCAATACTCTGTAAAGCGCCGTGAGACGTGTAATGTCTTGGCGCTCTATAAATAAAATTGAATTGAATGTTAACTTGTGTATAATTCCCAATTTTTATTGATATATTTGCATTTTATTTATATTAAGTTCAAATTTAGTTCCCCGGCCCCATTCGTCTTTGTAAGGAAATGTTCTATTTTGTCTCATTTTAGGCAAAGTATAAGACAATACTTTCTTAACAGTATAATTGGAATCATGAATAAGTTGTTCAAGTAACAATATTGAAATACTAACATTGCTGGTTAAGACAGAATTTGGTTTTATTCTGAATCCAGTGAAGCAGATTGGTGGTTTTAGCTGATATAAAAACTTTCAGGTGTTTATTTATGTTTAAGTATTTGGCAGACGCTTTTATCCAAAGCGACATACATAAAAAATACATATAAAACAATCACTGTAAACAATAATTTAAGGGAAGAATGTAATACAAAATATCAATATAAAGTGTCAAGACAGAATAAACTCTGCTGCTGCAGCAACAGAGATACAGTCTATAAGTCCCTAAGATATATAGATATCTAATGTAGGCCTATGTATTATTTTTCCAATAGAAATCAATGAGCCTCTGATACTTTCACTGCATGCTTAAGACGTCGTAACCATAGGCGTCTTACGCTGGGGTTATGCCGAGTAGGCCTACCCACCAGTTTTCGTCAAGATTCACTTTGTACCCACCACTTAAAAAGACAAAAAAAACTCGAGTTTAAATATTATGTATTATTACACGGCTCTTCTCAGTGCTGTGGAACACTCCGTTCACTTGCATGGGCCTTCCCGACTTCCGGCGGTGAATTGTTTTTTGATAATTGACCGTTGCTAAGCACCTAATGACCGCTGTCAGGGAAAGCAAGTGAAGCAAGCCACTTCCGCTTCGCGTCGGTGTCCCGGTTCGCCCTGTCGGGGCTTATTTTCCCGATAATGACCGGCGTTCTCTACATTATCCCTTACTTATTTTTGTATGAGCTGCCAGCCTGGCTTGGACAACGAATGAGGTATTGATACCGATACTCTTTGGCTGGGATGCAATGATGAGGCATCAGACAATCAAGTCGTTTTAGCCTGAATACATGAAGGTAAAAAGCACCAGAGCAGGTCGGTAGTACCATGGACACACAGAGCGATCACCTGTTGAACTAAATGGATGTGGTGGCAGGCGACACCACGGGATGCATCTGCAGACCACTGCCACATAAATAAAGGTAAGACGCGATATTTATTGCTTAAGGTTTGCTGGTGCAGTGGGGAGGTCTTTTGTGTTTTTTTGCACTCAAGTGGTCGGCTGTCTTAACTCTTGCAATTGATGTTAGCCATAGCCACCAAGTAGCCTGACTTATCCACGGTTTGCGTTCGTACAGTGTTGGGTATAGTGGAGATGACGATAGTGGAGTAATCAGTGGAATAACTGCGGTGGGGAGTGCATGAGTTTTGGTCAGAATGCCTGATTTAGATTGGATGGATTCATGTTGTGAATTGAGAACAGCCAGCTCATGATGTGATACAGCGTTCAGCTGTCAACACGTAGTTAATTTCCTTTCTTTGTTTGTGTTGGTAGCTTAGTCATGTCATGTCACGTTGTCAACATTGGGTACATGGAGCACAACATAGTGGGTCATATGTCCAATGCTTTTTGGGAACACTTTATTCATAAAATGTGTCAGACATCAGACAGTTTTTTGTATCCACAAGTTTCCACCCCCCCGTGATGCTTTGCGCGAATTGTGGGCTTTACTGGTTACTACGAGATCGATGTAAACAATCGCCTCAGTCATTCATTCATTACGATTTCAACCAATTATTTAGTTTTGTCCGGTTGTAAGTACATCCTCAAACGGCACACGTTGTTTCCGAGCTTTTTAAAGCCATAATTGCATTCAGCGACAATATCCAGTGATGTGCTCAGCCTGCCAGCTGATCAGCTACAAACACAGCGGAGGCAACCCGAGGGGTGTTCCACCAACCAGGCTGAACGCAAAGCCGGGCTTATTCCGCTTAGCCGGGCTTCTTTCAGCTGGAGTTGCGTTCCATGAACGTCACTTAAGGGAATCTCCGCTAAGTAACCATGGCAACTTATCCGACCAAACTAACCTGAGGGGTGTTCCACAAAGCCGGTTTTATCACTTACCCAGCTAAGTTAACCCAGGGTTAGCGGCAACCCTAGGTTTTCCGTTCCAAAATGAACACGGTATGTAAGTTGCTATAGAAACATATGCTCTCAATCAAACCTGGTCGGAGCAGGTGCCCAGAGATAGGCTCGTTCAGAGCCTAGCTCTGGGGAGACCGCAGGGGTGCCCAGAGCTAGGCTCGTTCAGAGCCTAGCTCTCTATCTCTCTATCATTCAGAGCCTATGTTGTTTCTCCTTCCTCTGACAGATGTACTTAATGCAAGTCGCTTTGGATGAAAGCGTCTGATAAACGCCCTGAATGTTAATGTCAACAACAACCACAGTCATATTGCCCTCTGACCTCTGACCCTGGCTCTGCTGCGACCCCTCAGGTCCTCCAGGGCTGCTCTGAGCCGGTGGAGCTGGGCTCGGCCTGCTCCGACTGGTGGCAGCAGAGCCTCTCAGTCAAGGCCCCGCTGAGCGGGCCTCATCAGCCAGGTACCACCCTGTCCCTGGTCCTCTGGAGTACCTTCTGTAGGAGGGGGTTCTCCTCTCCAGAGACCACCCTCTCCCTGGTCCTCTGGAGAACCTTCTGTAGGAAGATGCCACGCTCAGTCAGTAACTTAAATCTAACAGTAGTCTATGAGTAATACATCGGCGGTAACCACTGTTTTTGGGGTATATTGCGAAATTGAGCCAGCTGGACATTCTGTGGTATTGGATGTGTTTGAATAAAATACATCCAATACACGGAATGTCCAGCTGGTGACTCCACTGAGGCTATAGTAACGATGCCTCTTAGCGCTCTAGAGTGTCCCTGGAGCCCTCGTTAACTACGAGGGTTTTAACGACGTTCGTTACGCAACGATGCTTTCGGGAAACGGGTCTGAAAACTCTACGATGCTCGTACGATGAACTTTACGACCCACTTAGGCTAACGATGCTTTCGGGAAACGGGGCCCAGGGTTGGTTCAGGCAGCCTCACCTGGCCCGACCCACACTGATTGAGTCTGATCGGGCTGGGCGAGGCTGCACAACTGTTGCACATTGAGCAATCAATTAGTTAATTAGCTAGACCAGCCCCCAGCCCGCACACACTCCGGGAGATGTCCTGCCTGGCGACATGCAGCACCAGCACAGCACACGCCCATAACATGTGTCATCGTTTAAAGTGTACATTCTGTGTGTTCTCAGAGACGATGGACCAAGCGTCCCTCAGGGATGCTGTGTCTTATGAACAAATGCAGGTCTGTTTCTACATGTTGCCGTTTAAAATGGATTCCCCATTCCTCTACTCCTTCCAAAGTGTCCCACAACATTGAGAGTGCGTACATGTTATTGATTTCTAGATTTCTGTATTCATGAGTTATTATTTTTTTTTTTATGGATCGAACAGTGAAGACAGACAGGAAAGTAGACTGATGCCAGAAGCCATGCGGTCAAGGTCATTATCGTTTCCATACCAAATAAATACTATTTGGCTCAGTACTGCATGAAAATGTGCACAAAACCAATTTTGCCCTACCCTTATTTGACTGACACATTTTACTACACATTTGGTTATATATCGGAGGCCATGTAAATGGCCTTTTGTCTAGACAAATTTAACTTTCCAATAAGTCTGGCGGGATCAGTCTTGGATTCGCTCAATTAGTTTCACGTTTCCATTTGGTCATTTAGCTTCATGTAAGCGTTCATGCAAAGCGTCATTCAAGTTGGGCTGAGATACGAGCATACAATCAAAATGTACTTTTCTGAATCTCCACACACGGACACAGAGTTCACCAATGTTTTTGTTTGGGTTAGTAACCTGCTGTTTATTGGTCAGAATCGTTCTTTCTGGTCCCTGTGTGATTGATCCGGTTTGAAGCGGTGACGGTTGGTTCTGGTCCGTTTCAGGTGGTCATCGAGGAGGTACTGGAGGAGAGCCCATACTACGAAGGGACAGGAGCCAGGTGACCGTAGCCTAGGGTCAGAGAGGTCAAGGTCATCAACACATGTTCACTAGCCCTCCCCTCTGACCCTAGGGTCAAAGGTCAAGGTCCTCAACACATGTTCACTAGCCCTCCCCTCTGACCCTAGGGTCAAAGGTCAAGGTCATCAACACATGTTCACTAGCCCTCCCCTCTGACCCTAGGCTCAGAGAGGTCAAGGTCATCAACACATGTTCACTAGCCCTTCCCTCTGACCCTAGGCTCAGAGGTCAAGGTCATCAACACATGTTCACTAGCCCTCCCAAGAAGTTCACACCGCTCCGTTTAAAAGAGAACAAGCTAAATTTATAATTATTATTTGAATAATTACTATTATTAGTATTAGTAATATAGTATGAAATGCAATCTATATTTTTTTTTTTTGGGGGGGGGGGGGAAATGTACTGATTCCTTTGATTAAATAAATACAATCAATTCGTTTTTTTTATTTGTTTGTCCATGCATTGTGTAACAGGCAATAAATGTCTTCTTTATGAATTGGGTGTGACTGTACGGATATTTGATGTATGACTTTGTCATCGCCTTGTTTTTGTTTGTATAAAATATGTACAGATATAGATTTAATTTGTAAATGTTTGACTAATATATTGGAACACTGTTCAAATATACAATATAAGAATATTAAAGTAACAATATAATGTATTCTTTTATTAATGTAATTTGAAACATTTAGTGTCATTTGGATTTCTGTACGTTTTGATAACTTCATCACTTTGACAATAAATATCTGAGCTGATTGATTTTATTATTTTTTATGCCGTTATAGCATTTCTATTTTGTGAATAAACAAACGCAACTATAAAGACTTTCATAGTTGCATAATTTGCCCAAATGTTGTAATTTGCATATTTAAGTTAAGTAAGTTGTGTTCTATTTTTTTATGTTCTATAATAGTAATTGTATCAATACAGTTATAGTTAATTAGTTATGTTACACATTAGGCATTTATTTTTTTATTATTATTTTCATCAAAAGGAAATACACCATCATACGGTGTAATTTCATACTTCAATCAGCATACAATTCCTGGTAGTAACAGTATTCCTCTACTCCATATGGTTTTAAACCACACTCACACATCCACATAATATATACCATTTATTCCCACTCATCCACATATCGTTCACCTTTTAAACACACAAACCCAAATACACACCCACAGTTTGTAACCCAAACCCACCCACCCACTCCCACCCCCGCTCAACACACACACACACACACACACACACACACACACACACACACACACACACACACACACACACACACACACACACACACACACACACACACACACACACACACACACACACACACACACACACACATCTATGGCGGCGCACACCTGCATGTAGTTCCGCTGATTATTTCGCGGGTCTCGGTGCGGATCGCGCTGCGTTTCCATTGAGCCTCACTGTGCTGCTGCTGCTTGCGCTCCGTCTGCTGTTGGCTCCACCACAGGTTAGATTGAAAAAGACGCTGAGCCGTCTCCATTACACGGTTAATATTGACGTTATTTTAGTAGTTTAACCGAAACATGGTTAGAAACGTCCGGTTGAAGTTATAAAAGTAACTAATGATCCGTCTGGTCCTTTTGTTTTCCAGGTTGACCGTCGGGTTAACGAACACTTTTTGAAGTAAAACGGCCCGCTACATCCGGACCTGCTGTGAGTAGGACACTTATTTATAATTTATCTTAATTGTTTTTTACTCTAGGCCTACTTGATAAGTTGAGTAATAGTAGTTCTGGATGTATGTCGTCGTAAGCTGTTTTTAATTGAGTTAATTGATATTTTTCGCCGGGTGACGCGGCTGCAGATATTTATCAATGACGGAGATGGCGGCGGAAGACGTAGGGGGGCGGGGCCATGACGTCACACAATGCGTCGTAGTTAGATGGGAAAAATAACTTATTTTAATAACTTATTTGGATTTATTGGATTAATCACTAATTAAAACACACACACACAAGCCGTAAAACTAATCTCGTTGCTCTCCTTCACAGCTCAAGAAGAAGAAACAGATTCTGTGAGTATCACGATTGAACCACGAAGAAGAAGAAACTGCGAACTGTAAGTCACAACATTTTCTTTTAATGCTGTGGGCTGACAGCGTTTAGTTTGAACTGGTTCTCAGGCCCCGCCCCACGTAGGCCCCGCCCCACATAGGCCCCGCCCCACGTAGGCCCTGCCCCGCCCCGCCCCACGTAGGCCCTGCCCCGCCCCGGCCCACGTAGGCCCTGCCCCGCCCCACGTAGGCCCTGCCCCGCCCCACGTAGGCCCTGCGCCGCCCCACGTAGGCCCTGCGCCGCCCCACGTAGGCCTGGCCCCGCCCCCTCTCTGGCCCCGCCCCCTCTCTGGCCCCGCCCCCTCTCTGGCCCCGCCCTCTCTCTCTCTGTCTCTGTCTCTGTCTCTGTCTCTCGCTCTCTCTCTCTCTCTCTCTTCCCCCCCCCCCGTTCTCATGCCTCTCATTCGTCCCTAGAAGATACTTTATCCGTCCACTTTCCTACTACATTCCTCATCATTGCATCACATCCCATGTGTGTCCTACTGATAAGGGTGTGTGACTGACTGACCAGAGATGCATGCGAGGGTTCTGCGCTGTTTGAGGCCTTCAGTTGTGTAGACGTTCCCCCTCAGGGGAACCCAAGTGTTTAAGAGGCCGTCGTCACGTCAGTTATATGAACTGGAACGTCCTTCAGGATGGAGACAGGGACTCCTCAAGGAGACACACCAGGGGGCGAGATGTGAGGGCTGTCCCTCTCAGCAACTAGAACCCAACCTGGTTCCTGCACCTGAGAACCACGGAGCACGTTCCAACGTTTCCCTCCGTACGCTTTGAAGCCCTAGCCCCCCCACCACTGGTCTCTCCATCAAACCCTCCACTGGTCTCTCCTCTCTCAAAGACCTACAAACCCAGCGCTGGTCTCTCCGTCAAACCCACCACTGGTCTCTCCGCTCTCAAGTACCTACAAACCCACCACTGGTCTCTTCTTAAAGACCTACAAACCCACCACTGGTTTCTCTTCTCTCAAAGACCTACAAACCCACCACTGGTCTCTCCGTCAAACTCACCACTGGTCTCTTCTTAAAGACCTACAAACCCACCACTGGTTTCTCTTCTCTCAAAGACCTACAAACCCACCACTGGTCTCTCCGTCAAACCCACCACTGGTTTCTCCTCTCAAAGACCTACAAACCCACCACTGGTTTCTCCTCTCAAAGACCTACAAACCCTCCACTGGTCTCTCGTCTCTGCGGGGCGATGGCCTCCGTCGCCCCCGGTCGATCGAAAGGGAGTCGGGTTCAGATTCCCAAATCTGGAGAGGTGGAGATGGGCGTCCAGTGCGGTAACGCAAACGACCCCGGAGAAGCTGGCGGGAGCCCCGGGAAGAGTTCTCTTTTCTTTGTGAAGGGCGCAAAGACCTACAAACCCAGCACTGGTCTCTCCGTCAATCCCGCCACTGGTCTCGTCTCAAAGACCTACAAACCCAGCGCTGGTCTCTCTGTCAAAACCTCCGCTGGTCTCTCCTCTCTCAAGGACCTAAAAACCCACCACTGGTCTCTCAAAGACCTACAAAACCTCCACTGGTCTCTCTATCAAACCCAGCACTGGTCTCTCCGTCAAACCCTCCACTGGTCTCTCAAAGACCTACAAACCCAGCGCTGGTCTCTCCGTCAAACCCTCCACTGGTCTCTCAAAGACCTACAAAGCCACCGCTGGTCTCTGTCAAAACCTCCACTGGTCTCTCCTCTCTCAAAGACCTACAAACCCACCACTGGTCTCTCCTCTCTCAAAGACCTACAAACCCTCCACTGGTCTCTCCTCTCGTTTGGCTTTGTATTCCTTTAGTATTGTCATTGTTTGTGTAAATACACAATCTAATAACTGAAAATAAAGAGGTGTGATCTTTAACCTGGTACTGGTCAATCTTTGCATGTCATGGGGTACTAAGTGTGAGGGGCAATCTTTGCATGGCATGGGGCACTACTTCATGTGAGGGGCAATATTTAACCTGGCATAGGGCACTAAGTGTGAGCGGGGCAATTGTTGACTTTGCACAGGGCATTAAGTGTGAGAGGGGTTATCTTTAACCTTGCATGTGGTACTAAGTGTGAGAGGGGCAATCTTTAACCTGGTACTGGGCACCACATGTGTGAGGGGAAATTTTTCTACTTCTACTTGGCTTGTAATACCTGAACATTTTAATTTTCAGCTATTGGAGGATGCTACTCTTCCTGAAACACCCTTGAGTGTCATTTGGTCGGATGTTTCTGATGACTCAAGTCTGTGGCCTAAATCAAAGAGGATAACAAAGTGGGTGTTCAATACAGCAAGATCCTGGAGTGATCTAGCATCTGGATCTCAATTCGACCTTCTACACACTGGACAGGATGACTTGAGTGTCATGCAGATTGGACTGTAGTCTGACTGAATCATGCAAACAATGCGAAGCGACAATGGCTACTTGGTACAATGGATGATGGACTAACGGCATTCCGAATGGACAGAATCGGATGAGAAACCAACCAACTAATTGAAGATGGAAGATGAAACATTCTGCAACGTGGCTTCCCTACCTAACCTCAACATGATGGACTGCTGGCAAGCCCTCTGGATCTCCTGTACTCCTGCCCTGAGATCCAAGTATTTCTCGGGCTGAATCGGAAACCATCTTGGAAACATCCCAACTAGCGTCCCTGTCGAGCTGCAGTTGTGCTCTTCTTCAGAAGAGGTGAAGAAAGCCTCACTGGGGCTTCAAGGTCTATGAAGAGGAACGTTGAAATGTGCGCCATGATTCTCTCCTGTAAGAGCTGTTGTATTCTAGTCGCCGAGAGGGGGAGCCTCACAGCCTACCCTTTGGTGTTTCTCCTTGGAGTCCCTGTCACGGTCTTGACGGACGTTCCAGGTCATGTAACTGATATCACGACAGCCTTTTGAAAACTTGGTTTCTCCTGAGGGGGAACCTCTACAGAACTGTAGGCGTCAGATGGCACAGTATCCCAGCATGCATCTCTGGTCACTCAGATCACACCCTGATCAGTAAGGCAACACTCATGCGATGTGCATGCGATGTTTTAGAGAGTAGTAAGGTAGTAGACAAAAGGCATGAGAACAGTTTGTTATTTTGTACTGTTGTCAGCCTTGTTTATGGGTGGGAATTATTTGCTAAATGGGGGGGATATGAAATGTATAGTCAATTATTTGTACATGAACCAACAGCAACAAACTACTAGATCTGCTCAAGGTAAGTCTGTTGGCTGTATTTTGCAACAAGACGACCAAAGCACCCCAAGATCTCCATCGTCGTTCCAGCTCAAGGTAAGGGGCTCCTGCGGGGGGGTTGGTAGTTAGATTCGAGACCGCGATGTGCACAGGTCTATAAAGATGCTCTCTGACTTCACAGGATCTCCTGGACCAGGGTGGACCAGAGGCTGAGGACCAGCAGGTGACCAGATCCCACTGGACCAGGTATGGGTCACCAGGGTGGATAATTATTATTATTGTTATTGTTATTATGTGGATGTGTCTAGTGCTTTTCTCGCACTTAATTATAATGTAGGGTAACTAGATCCCCTAGACCAGGCATGGGGTACCAGGCTGGACCAGAGGGTATCCAGATCCCCCTGGACCAGGAATGGGGCACCAGGCTTGACCAGAGGGTATCCAGATCCCCCTGGACCAGGAATGGGGCACCAGGCTGGACCAGAGGGTATCCAGATCCCCCTGGACCAGGAATGGGGCACCAGGCTGGACCAGAGGGTATCCAGATCCCCCTGGACCAGGAATGGGGCACCAGGCTGGACCAGAGGGTATCCAGATCCCCCTGGACCAGGAATGGGGCACCAGGCTGGACCAGAGGGTATCCAGATCCCCCTGGACCAGGAATGGGGCACCAGGCTGGACCAGAGGGTATCCAGATCCCCCTGGACCAGGAATGGGGCACCAGGCTGGACCAGAGGGTATCCAGATCCCCCTGGACCAGGAATGGGGCACCAGGCTGGACCGGAGGCTGTGGACCGGAGGGTAACCATAACCAAACACTTGACACCTGGAGGTTCTTTTTAATTATTTCAAACGATCGTAGAGGGTCTTCATTAGTTTTTCCTTCAGATTTTTCATTCTGTGAATTTTAGCCAAAGCTGTGATTTGAAGTAATTAAGGTCACATCAGCTGCTACTACTATAGTTTATCCAGCGTACATCAAGGTGGACACTAAAACGTAACAGCTGGTCACACTCACACTTGGTAACGTAACATCACCCTTTTAATGTGTTTGTATTGTGAACAGATTAAGCTGACGACCCACCAGGAGCGAGACGAGGACTACGATGGGACTGCTCAAGTCTTTGGAAGGTTAATACCAACAGGTTTTTTTACATCGTTTCACCACCAAAGCTATGCTGTTAAATTCACAGAATGTTTTACTATATTCCTGAATTACAAATTCCCAAGTGTGTGCATGTTTCATGTTGAAGTTTAAAATTTGATTTGATTCAGAATTATTTAAACAAGGTGTCCAAAGAATAATAAACTACTACCACTGTGTTTCTAGTGTAGAATTCTCAAAACAAAAGTATTTTCTTCAACACAAATTATATAAACTAAAAAAATTATGGAGGAGGAGCCACCTATCTGGAGGGAGACCCGGAATCTGGTTAGCCGCCTAGCTGGACATCGTTAGCCTCCTAGCATAATGGATATAGTTAGCTTCATAGCATAATGGATATTGTTAGCCTCATAGCATAATCAACATCGCTAGCCTCAGAGTTATCTATATCATTAGCCTCATAGTATAATTGATATTGTAGCATAATTGACATTGGTAGCCCCATAGTGTAATCAACATGGTAGCCTCATAGCGTAATCGACATGGGTAGCCTCATAGTGTAATCGACATTGGTAGCCTCATTGACATTGTTGGCCTATGGCTAGCAACATAGATTATGCTACGAGGCTAACGATTTGTGTTTTTCCTCTTGCAACATTTCAGTGACCCACTGACGGCGCCTCGTCGGAGCTGGACGGTGGAGACTTCAGATGCAACTTCTACCTCGCAGGACGTGACTTAAGTCACGGGTTGTCAAGGGTTCCTTGTTTCTCAAGGGTTCCTTCGCGGGTTCCTCATGGTTCAGTGTTAGGGACAGAGTTAGGGTCAGATGGTCTCACGATGAACCATTGTTTTTTTCACATCCCAGAATTGTTTCACTGTGTGCACAGATGTTGAAATGTATACTGATGTTTTATGATATAAAATCATTTAAAATGACCTGGTTGTGTGGCTTGTTGTATGGTAATTTTTATTATACACATGCATGTTACCCTAATGAGGTAAGGTTACCTCTCCCCTCCCCTATATCCTAACCTCCCCCCTCCCATATCCTCTCCCAACCTCCCTCCCCTATACACTAACCTCCCCCTCTATACCCTGACCTCTGTCCTCCCCCCTCCTTTACTCATACCTCCCCCCCCCCCCCTCCTCTAACCCTAACCTCTCCCCTCCCCTATACCCTAACCGCCCGCCTCCCTTACCCTCACCCCCAACCTTACCCTAATCCTCACCCTTATCCTCATCCTCACCCTTATCCCTAACCCTAAACCTAACCTTAACCATAGCAGCGAATATCAAGCCAGTAAAAGCACGTATGATGATATTAGCTAACTAGACAATCAGATGGACAGTGGCTATTCAGTATAGCTAGTCTAGCTTTCCAACCCAATTTTGTGTAGCCCACCTTCGTGAAATGTGTGATGAACAGGAAAAGGTCCTGCCACACTTACCTGACAACTGGAATGGGGTATTTTTTGGGATTACTGTTGAACTACTGTGTTCACCCGGCTATGAATTGAGACTTGATAAATCATATTATCAATATATAACATTTCTTGCCTTTTCTCTCTATAGTGTAACACTATAGTACCATTGATACACTTAATACTAACCATCATGAAACGTATAGCAATACTAACCCACTCTATATATCTCTCTCTTCCCCCTTACCTCACTTGTGAGGTAAACCATTACCAGTCATTAGCCATCCTTGTATTTGGCCCTCATCGCACCTGAAGTCCCATCCCTATGACTGCCTTACCATCGCCTGTTGCTGTCCCCTTGACCGGATTCCTGGCCTGCGCTGCCTAGCGATCCACTACTGCCCTATGACAATTCCTAATCCCTATGACAATTCATCCCTACACTAGACTATTTGAACTTTCTGACACTAAATGGGATTCATGCATTATCATACTGGTAAGGTAACCATCCCACCTCTTTGTAACATACACCCCAGGTGGCTCTAAACACCATGTTCTATTCTCTACACCTAACTAACCTATTCATTTATCATGTATACAAACCTCACTGCCCTGTAACTGACCCTAGGCAGATGGGTCAGGCCCTCGGGTCGTGGATCTGCTCGAGGTTTCTTCCTATATGTATCTCCAATTCTAGGGAGTTTTTCCTCGCCCCTGTTACTCATGGGCTCTCTCTGAATGTTCAATACTCTGTAAAGCGCCGTGAGACGTGTAATGTTTTGGCACTCTATAAATAAAATTGAATTGAATGTTAACTTGTGTATAATTCCCAATTTTTATTGATATATTTGCACTTTTAATCTTGCTGAATTCTACAAGGCAAATATTAAGTTAAAACTTAGTTCCCCGGCCGCATTCGTCTTTGTAAGGAAATGTTCTATTTTGTCTAATTTTAGGCAAAGTATAAGACAATACTTTCTTAACAGTATAATTGGAACCATGAATAAGTCGTTCAAGTAACAATATTGAAATACTAACATTGTTGGGTAAGACAGAATTTGGTTTTATTCTGAATCCAGTGAAACAGATTGGTGGTTTTAGCTGATATAAAAACTTTCAGGTGTTTATTTATGTTTAAGTATTTGGCTTTTATCCAAAGCGACATACATAAAAAATACATATAAAACAATCACTCTAAACATAATTTAAGGGAAGAATGTAATACAAAATATCAATACAAAGTGTCAAGACAGAATAAACTCTGCTGCTGCAGCAACAGAGATACAGTCTATAAGTCCCTAAGATATCTAATGTATTCATACATTGTTTATGTAGGATATACGTATATGTATATATAACCTAATCATATTGTTTCTTCTACTTAGAAATAGCTGACCGTTTTTTTCCCCTTCTCGGGGATTATATTCCCAGTTTTGATCTCGGACGTCTGGTCACTTATAGCATATAAGAAAATTCTATTACTGTTAAGCCAACTATGAATAATAAAACACGCCAAAACATGTGTCCTTTATCATAGCTACACGTATGACAAAAAACCGCGTGAAAATCTGTGGTATTCAGTGAGGTAAGATTAATTAAATGCGCTGACAGTTCATTGCTCCTGCCAAATGAATCACACTGAGTGGAGCGGATCACCACTCCAAGATGGCGGCCCCGCGTCTCGTCAGCGCCAGTAGGCAGTAGCGGTCGATGCTGCGTCTACTTATAAGATGTCTATGAAGAAGACGCTCCTCCTTCTATGGTTATGGCGCGTTCTAGTCATTAGGAATTATGGGGAAAACTAAAGATTGACGTTGTAACCGTCTGTTGACACTGGTAAACCAGCTCTAGATGAGGGCAAGTGTAGCCTTCCATACAGTGGCAATACAATGTGCTTCTCATAAATAAAAGCAAAAGGATAGTAGGTGATAGGCTACAAGGAAATAAGGGCGTGCGAACTTGAAACTGATCCTACTGCGTTCTGCGTTCTGACTGGTTTTTATCGGATAAAAAAACAATGCTGTGAAGAACTTTACGATTCCGAACGCAGCGCACATGAACGGCCGCCCGCGGGAACACGCGTAAGCGTGAGCGTCATCACTGACGAGGCGTCTCGTTATCACCAGCACACATGAACGCGCCATTACGCTCAGCGTTGCCAGATTGGGACAGATTTCACCGCCCGATCCGGCCCAATCTGGCAACACTAGTCCCCGTGTGCAGCTGTATGCGGAAGAGGAAACGAGCTCGTCGTCAACACTGTCAACGAGTCAGCTTGTGGTGTGCCAACAACCGGCCAGACGGCGGATTGAGAAGGACTGTTTCTGACGGCTGACAGCTGACCTCCACCCGGACGCCGTGTGGGTTCCGATGGACGCGATGTTCAGGACCTCTGTGATCGTCGCGCTGCTCGTGTGCTTTGACAGCATCCGTGGTGAGTAGGACCCCCGACAGAGCAGCCATCCATCCATCATCAGCTTCTCATAGATGAATAAAGCGTTGGACGGTTCGTTATAATGCACCGTTTTTGTTTGTTGTCGCACGTCTGTCTGTTCACACAAACTGTTGTTATTTTTGTGTTTTTGTATTGATATATATCTAGGAGCACTTGTTGTTGATCCTGGGGCCCCAAGCCAAACTCCAGCCGTCGTCAGTACAGTTCTTAGACCAATACAAACTAATAATGCGGATGCGGAACATGGTGGCGTGGTGGCTCCAGCTCTAACCCCTACCAAAGACAAAGACGTGGGAGTCAGTCCAGCGAAACCCCCTCTGAAAATGCCAGATCCACCTGTGCAGAATCCCAAACCTGGTGACGTGGTGCATCCAAATCCGAACGGAACAAAGGACAAAGATGTGGCTGTCAGTCCAGGGAAACCCCCTGTGAGTGTGCCAGATAAACCTGTGGAGAATCCCCCGACTACAGTCGAGGTGGCCCAACCACCTGCCGTCTCCGTAGCCAAAGAGTTGGGGGGCAGCACAGGGACGTCCAGTGTGGGAAGGCAAGGTACACCTGAGGAGAAATCCACAGGTGATGTGGCGGACAAGCCACACCCCGACGAAGCTAAAGACAAGGCACAAGACGGTTCAGAGACGGCCGGAGTAAATGACAAGGACGCTGTAGGGCCTGATAAAATGCCCCAAGATTCTCCCGGGGAGAAGAAACCATCGAAATACGTTCCGCCCGACGCGAAGGTTGAATCGGAGAGCAGTCACTTCTTTGCGTACCTCGTGTGCGCTGTCTTCCTGGTGGCCTTGCTCTACATCGGTTACCACAACAAGCGCAAGGTACTTATCCTGTCCCGCTCAGATCCTCAGAAAGTAGTAGACGTTGTGCTTTTGTTTCCAGTTTATTTATAGTCAGTATATTTACATATTTTGTATATTTCATGCAAAAGGATAGGTAGTCTGTAATAATTCAATGAAGAAAGTATAAATATATCCATCCATCCAGTCTATCTATTGTATTCTATTTTAGGGATGCATTGTCTTTACATTGTTTTTTACATTGTGTTAAAGCATAAGCATTTGTGGTTTATCCACCAAAGAGGAAACGACTGTTGTAATCACTCGTCTTGCTTTGCAAGGCCTGAGGCCAGTGAGTCAATTGTTAATGTGTAACAAAAAACCCCTCTACTTCTTTCCCTTTTATCTCTCAGATATTTGCCTTTGTTTTGGAAGGCAAGCGTACCAAAACAGCCCGTCGGCCGAACTCCACAGAGTACAAAAAATTGGAGCAGCACGTAAGCATTTCATGAATTCATTTGGCCAGCCTAAATGCTGCCATTTTACCTCAGGTCTTGTCTTAAGACATTAGTCTGGAGCCGGCCAAACACTGGTCGCTCCTCTCCGACCATACCTCAGTCGGCCAATCAGCAAGCCCCACATAGTGCTGTTGTTGATGCTGATGCTGGCAGTGCCGCTTTGGACATTTATAAGCACGTAACATAACGTAATCGTTATGCTTCTTTGGAGTAAGTTTTATTTGTTCCCAAGAATTTGGAAGAATTTTTTTATTTCAATGAAAATGGTTGCAGTGATATTAATAGATAATGAACGTATGCAGTACTACATTTGGCGCTTGGGATCCGACTGGCTGTAGCTCATCTAACCTAACCGTAACTGACGCCCCTTAACACACACTGCTGAAGGAACAGACCCCCCTATAACTGCGCTGTTGTGTTTAGATGTGGGACCAGTTTGTATTCAACGCAGGACCTTCTTGTATTCAAATAAGCCGCATGACATTTAAAAGCCGGCTGTCGGCCGAGGCTTCCCGGGAACCGGTTCTGCTGGACTAGCCTGACTCCACTTACACGGTGTGTCTGTCTCCCTCAGGTGTGATCTTCATCCTCCCAACATGGCCACGTACCGCTGAGTTCACCACGAGTCTCTCTCTCTCCAGAGATGGCAGAATATCAGTGACCTGCTCTGTTTGTTTCTGATCTTCCGGGGTCTGCGTTGGTCGTGTTTGCTGACGTACTATTTACCATATTGATGCTTATTGCATGAGTATGCAGATGACAATATTGCCTTTTTTTAAGGGGATTTGTGCGCATGTTGTTTGTTTGCACCGGTGTTGTTTTGCAGTTTTTGTCTTGTAACTTGAACTGAATCTACGATGCCAGATGGCTGTTACTCAGGATACTTGGATGAAAAAAAATGAAGTAATCTCTTTTGGTGAAAATTTTATTCGAACATCAGATTCAGTCAGATATGGCTTTGGGCCCATCGATGAAGAATGTTTTGTGTTTATAAGATATAAAAAAAACCTGTGCAATATGGGAAGAATACTCTGGGCTGGATGACCACTACTGGATTAAATTACTTAAGAGTATATATTTACTTTTCACTTGGTTGTCAAGTGGAAGACCAACATTTGCTGTACTCCCAACTCCATATTGGTTAGTTTGCAAATCACTTTGTTCTCAAGCTGAATCTAAATATCTACCACACGTTCTAGATGGAATGATTTGATTTGAATTTATTGAGAAATGTTTGTTCAAACCGGAGCTTTCTACACAGAAAAGGTTTTTCGTTCGGAATTTTGACATCCTAGAAACCTTGTTCTACTAACATGTCTCAATAACTAAATCAGGGGTACAACAGGAAACAAAGTCTGTGAATGTATTTATTTTTGCATTCATTCAAAGATGCCACTCCACCACATAGAAAATATAAATATAATATACATATTTAAAGTTGGAATTTTATGTTTTGTATTCGTATGAATTCACTGTCTTCAAACTAGTTATGTATTTGCACATCAATTGTGTGTATGCTGGACCAATGATCTAAAGTGATTTTGCAAATAAACTTTTGTACTTTGAAGTCTCAATATAAACCAGCATTTTCTTTCAACGTATCCACACACAGACACACAGTAGGCTACTCATAGCGCTTATACTGGTTCTTCATGGTATATTGGTCCCAATTTGAGCTCCACAGAGATCTAACGAAGGAATCATCAAAGTGGCATCATATTCTTCGTCTCTTCTTCATACACGTCTGGTATTTCCCCTATGCTGGAGGAAATCATCTTCACAGTTGTGCACCCACGCAGTTCCTTCTCATAGCTAATCAGCTGCTTCCAGAAACCCCCATTCGGCCTCACGATGGGGCGGCTGGACCTCACCCAACCGTGCGCCTCCACCAGGCTCTTGTTGTGGTGCTTCATCAGATAGGCGATGCATAGCGTCGCGGAGCGGCTGACGCCGGCGTTGCAGTGGACCAACGTGCGCCCGTCACTCCGACAGACCAGGTCGATCTTGTCTGCCACCCGGTGGAAGTGATCGCACAGCGTGGTCGACGGAGAGTCCGCGACGGGGATGTGAACGTAGTCCACCCCGGGACATGTGCTGCCGCTGGCTTTGTTTTCAGACACATTGATGACGCAGGTGATGTTAAACCGCTGCAGGACGGAGGCGTCCGAGGCCGCCCGGATGTTGCTGAGGTACAGCTGTGGGGTGACTTGGCACAGGCCGTGCAGAGTACCCGGAGGAGGCATAATGCGAGACTCTTTGGTTCCCACCACCGCATCAGCGACGCGTAGTCGTGATGTTGTGGTCTGGAATCGTAGCGGGCTGTTTTGTATGGCAGCCCAGATAGACCAAGAGTGTACTTCAACGCGAGGATCGAACGACGCCCCCTGCTGAAAGTAAAGCGTCCCTCGTTTTGTTTGTTATTTATATATTTAATTAACAACTGCACTAATGAGCAAAGTGTGTGTGTGTGTGTGTGTGTGTGTGTGTGTGTGTGTGTGTGTGTGTGTGTGTGTGTGTGTGTGTGTGTGTGTGTGTGTGTGTGTGTGTGTGTGTGTGTGTGTGTGTGTGTGTGTGTGTGTGCTCAGGGGCGTAGCACCAAATTCTGGGCCCTATATAAGAAGTCCTGATGGGGAAAAAAATAAAGTTTTACTAGCAGGCAGCTAGGATGATATAGCCATTTTGTAATGCAATGACGTCTGCGGCTAACTAGCCTATATGCCATAGGTTATTATTTATCATGTAGCCTAATAACGGCTTAGTATTCATTTTATATTTAGTTGCTTTAAATCAGTAGCCTGCTGTTGCAATATTAGCCTACCGTCCACTTTATTTATGCTTTACCTTAATAACCAAGGCCTCATCATTTGAAAGTGTAGCCGATTGTCTGCTCTTGCTTTGGGTTGTCTCTGTTTGTTTCAGCAACGATAACGGAGTTAAGAGTGGGGTTTCATCTTGTGTGTTTAAACGTTTGTGCTCAACCTTCTTAGAAAATAAGTTAGTCAGAACCTGACTTCCTCAATTTCGTCTTCTCTTCCTGTCTTTCTTCACCTTTCTCTTCTGAGAGCCAGACTTCAGTGTATTTAACTGTGGCTGTGACATATTGCCGCATGACATTTAGTTATGTTATTAAACTATTTGAGCAACAATCAAAAAATACAAAAACATTTTCAAATTTCCCATGCCCCCCCCCCCTCCCCCCAAGCCTGTCCCACTTACACCCGCAGTCCGTCAGCCCTGTCTGTCTGTCTGTCTGTCTGTCTGTCTGTCTGTCTGTCTGTGTGTGTGTGTGTGTGTGTGTGTGTGTGTGTGTGTGTGTGTGTGTGTGTGTGTGTGAGAGAGAGAGAGAGATTGTGTGATTGTATAGGCTAAGGTTGTGTGTGTTTGTGTCTGTACGGCAAGTGTACATCTGTACATACATGTGTACATACATTAATGTGGAACATACACGCTATATAAGAGACATTTTTTCTGTTAGGGTGCCCAGGAGTGTTTTTCTTTTTCTTTCTAGATGCGTGGGCCAAACGCCACGTCATACAGGCCATATGTCGAGGACTCATATGCCGGCTGGGTGGAGGGATGATGCCTTTAGGCAGTCTTCTGCTCCCCGGTTGCCAGGGAACGCAGATGGTTGATAGAGGGTGCATACAAAGGGCTATAAAACCTGTGGCAGCTGGAGTCCGACCCCTCTGACTATTCATGGAGGTAGGTAGGTCTAGCTATGGACATATGCGAAATCGTTTTTTTTGTTTTTTTTCAGTTCCTACAATACTGTTATTTGTTTTGAAGGTTTTTTTTTCTTCGTTATATTTACTTAGGCTCCGTCTCTCTGAACCGTTCCTCTTCGTACCCAGTGCGCAGCTGTTTCCAGGACGCGTCCAGCAGCGCCACCCAGCTCAGCTGCAAAGGCTCACTGAGTGAGTGGGGGTGGCGCGTTTCCGCCGTGGATGATGCATACGATACGAACCGCGCTACTGCCTATAATTAGTGCACTCTTTGGCGAACAGTCTGTTGGATTTCTACCTGTGTGATAGCTGGAGCCCTGAATTGAACGTTAAAGATCCACGGACGGTGGACGGTCCTGACTCGCGTCGAGCCGTCTGCAGCTTCTGGAGCTGCAGGTGCATTGCACGCTACCCGGAGATGACTGGTACGTTCATATTTGCTTTGTATGCATGTTTCTTTTACAATGGATTGTACATTGTAAACTAGATAACGATTTTTTCATGTTAAGCCTACTATCTCTTTGGCATCCACATCAGCCGGTGCCAATAATAGCCTGATCCCGTTTTTTTTTTTTTTTTTTTTAACCGTCGTTTTTGGGCTGTATGCCAACGTTTCACTCGTTGACATTTCATTTGGTGATTGTCTCGATTGCATTTCGACTGATGGGGACTTTTGAACAGGAAATCCCTACAGACCAGCTGCTGCAACCAGGATCAAGCTCAAAGAGAACCAGAAAAAGGACGGTATGAATCCAGGTGTGTGCCATCCCAGGTTGCCTTCATTTTGATTCAGGGTCTTTGTGGAGGCCTGCGTTTCTACAGCAGACCTACCACGTAGCTATTGTGTTTTCCTTCTTAGTTATGTAAAACCCGTTATTATAGCATGTGGTTGAAGCGATTGACATTTTGTTCAAAGGCTAGTTCATTGAATGAACATAGCATTGTTATGTTTGGGAGGAGCCCTGCTGGTGTGGTTCCACTTTCTGCTGCGTTCCGTTCTGCCTTGCCTTTCAGATACTGTACCCTGGGAAAGGAAAGCAGTGCTGTGGTTTCACGGTAGGCCTACCCTCTTCCCCTGGTCCAGGACACAACATCCAGAGGACCCTCTACTGCTTCATTAGGTACGAGATTTATCGCCTGCTCTCTAAATGCTTTTCTCTTGTGTTGTTGAGATCTTCAGTCACGAGTCAGACTCTGTTATGGCTTTATAACGGATTGTCTTTGATCCAAACATAATTCCCCCTGTGTATTATAACGTGAAATATCTTCAGCACGCAAAACAGAAAAGCAGCTGCCATGTTGTGTGTGTTGAAATCATTTTTATTATTAAAATAGTCACTGTTTCATATCAATGTTTGTCAGTATGCCGAGAGACGAGAAGAGAAATCCGGACGAGGTTGTCCAATGTACCATATGTTGTCCAGTGCCTGTGAGCGGTTGTAACGTGATGTTCTTTCTACAGGGATGATTCTCCTCCCATCACCGGCGGACCTCGCCTTTACATCCGGAGGAGGGGGGGGGGACCTTCCAAACTCCCGTGTTCAATGTGTGATGCCCCAAAAAAAACGTTTGCCGCAGTGCTCTTGGCCTTTTGTTATCAGTTGCACAAGAAGAGTCGGTTCATTTTTTCCTGTCTGTAAATAATCCCAGTCTTGGCCCACTCCCACACGCTTGTCGGCAGAGCATAGCTTTGCCTTCAGTTTCACAATAGCTGTTTTTCTCCTGCTCAAATTTCGATCTGCTACGGTCTGCTTGCCTCCCGCAGTAACCCTAGTAACTAGGCTCCACTTACTTCTTCACATATCATCTCATGTGTCCCATGTTAGTGAGTTGTTCACTGACACACCATTCACGTGTCAGCTACATTAATCAGATTCTTCTGTAGTTGTGTTAATTGTTTGATTGGGTAAATTGTGTGTGTGTGTGTGTGTGTGTGTGTGTGTGTGTGTGTGTGTGTGTGTGTGTGTGTGTGTGTGTGTGTGTGTGTGTGTGTGTGTGTGTGTGTGTGTGTGTGTGTGTGTGTGTGTGTGTGTGTGTGTGTGTGTGATGTTCCTTCAGATATTTCATAACAGCAGTGTGTGTGTGTGTGTGTGTGTGTGTGTGTGTGTGTGTGTGTGTGTGTGTGTGTGTGTGTGTGTGTGTGTGTGTGTGTGTGTGTGTGTGTGTGTGTGTGTGTGTGTGTGTGTGTGTGTGTGCGCAAACGCATGAGTATAAGGCTTCTACATATGCAGTTTACAGACCTGAAAGGCCTGATAGAAAGCTGGAAGAGTGCATTCAACTGAGCCTTTTGCGTATTGAGTGATGCTATAAAAGTGTCAAATATGAAATGCAAATGCAATTAGTAAATACACACATAGTATTTAAAGTCACACTGACATTGACATATTTGGATACCACAACATAGTACTATATAATTGTATTATTTTCCCTGATTGATCTACATTTATAAATTATATTTAAAAAAAAACCTAGCCTATCCTCACACAATTATAAAGTAAAAGCAACCCAATTCAAGTATTTGCAATCCCTATTTGACCATTGATACCACTACTAACTTCCACTAACGGCTAATCCAGTACTAATGTCTCCTAACCACTGTTTCCTTACTAACCCATAATAACCTGAATGCTGAAGCTCTTCTCCTCTCTAACCTCGACTGACTAACGCCCTGCTTTGTGCCCGCAGTCCACTGCGCAGAAGCCCCTCTCTCCTGCAGCCCCTCTACCACCCGACATAAGATAAATCAATTGGCTCACGTTTTAAGTTTGATATGTCGAGCCTCAGCGTTGTGAGTATACATGCGTGTGGGAGAAGGGGTTTCAGGACATAACTCATAATCGTAAACAAGATGCAAAGAGGAACCGCACTTGGATCCGGCTTGGTTGACCACTGTTTCTATGACGGGAGAAACCTCAATATTTGTACTTTTCAATTCTTCATTTTATTACACTTATTTAAAGCTATGGCCAAACCCAAAGCAATGGAAAATAATTTCAATTGGCAATTGCACCTAAATTGCACCTATTTGATATTTAATTGTACATCCCTGTCGTCCACTCCCAACGCGGTGGATGGATGGTTCATTGTATTCCCGTTGTCTGCGCTGTGGTCAGCCACTCAAGGTGAGTCCCATGGCTGTGGTTACCTTTCCCACGGAGTGCCCAGCCCCACCCAGGCCTGCACCTCCCGGTCCTCCACTAATGTGATGTGTGACGATGCTATGTTCCAGGGCACAGGGAGTAGAGTAGAGTAGACGAGTGACGATATCACCGCATTGACCCGGACCCTTTACAGAGCTGTCCAAGGAGGGGAAACACAGGTGTAGCCCCCAACATTAACATTTGGTAGGTATAGGCGGGAGTTTAATTGACGTATGTCAAAGCACCAGCTATGGTCATCGCTGTGTTGGCTTCACTGGTCTCCACTGGGTCACAGTGCACTGGTGCAGCGAAAGAGCTGAATCATAATTAGGGTTATGAGTGACACCTGTGTTTATCCCACGACGACGCCTCTGAAAAGGGTCTCCTGCGTGAGTGAGAGCCACCCTTTGAACAGGTAGTAGTGATCAGGTCGCGTCGCACCGACTACACAATGCTTTTCGACGCTAGTAGGATTGTAGCATCCGTTGCAAAGGATCCTTTTTAACAGTGCATGCAGAATGACACAGCAGTGCCCGTTTCTGGAACCACGACGGGTTTCAGTTAACTGGCGTGGACGATCCCAATCAAAGCCGTGATTATTTTAACGCTGCCTCCGATCCGTGAACTCGTAGAAGGCCACAATGTCCGACCGAAAACGTTAGAACTGCATTATGCAGCTTTGTTTTCTACTAACACTTTCTCCCGGTTGATACTAACATGTGAGCTTGAAATAGCTCCTCACAAGCTAACACA
>NC_140275.1:1194583-1197083 GCF_964030765.1 Micromesistius poutassou
CACAAAGGCGCAGGCACACACACTCACAAACACACACACACACACACACACACACACACACACACACGTGCACACACACGCTCACAAACACACACACGTGCACACACACGCTCACACACACACACACACACACACAGCTCCAAGGCAGTAGTCAGCCCTCGTATTATTTTGGGCCCCAAGACAAATCTTGAAAAGCGTTTGGCTGAGGGCTTGGGAGGGGGAGAGGAAGGCACATTTAAGGGTGGCAAAATGTGGCCGGGGTGTAAGGGGGGGCTTAATGTACAATGGACGCTTTAACACTAGACCGGGGCTTGAAAATGGTTTGCAGGCTTTAAAAACATTGGAAACGAAGACAAAAAACCCACTCGGAATGATGAACAAGACAAACTCTGTCTCTGACCAATACGAACCAGCCAAGCGATTTGTTCGTAGCCAACGTGTAAGGATGATATAATCATAATGTATTGCTTAATCCGTGTTTGAACGTCCATACAAATGTTGTACTTCAAGGTTGCAATTAAATGCATAATTACTCACTTATGAGTCGTTACCATAATTCACAGATTGACCTGTAGCTGACGGTTTGGCTTTGGGTGGTTCCAGACATCGGCGTCGTCCCCGCGGTGACGCTTGTGCCCTGATTCTCACGTGTCACGTGGTACTCCTCCCACGTCTCTACGGCTTAACGCATCTCCTATTAAACTATTGGACACACGATACGCTTGGTCACGCTATTTCCTTACCCTGCCTACTTTTCCTCATCCCCAAACCAAAGTCGCGCTAATTATGTAAGAAAGGCTGATATTAAGTCACAGACCCCCGCACGTCCTAAATGTCCGCGCCCCCCCCCCCTGCCGTGCGTGCAGTCAGCGGTACCGCAGATAAGCGGAGGCGCGGAGCGGGAGGACCAATCTGTCCTGTCGGCGGCTGAGTGATGGACAGTAATTAAAAGTTAGCTAATAACCTCTTCACACCTGACATTTCAACAGGGAGGTCTCGGACACCATTATCTACATATAGATTAAACAGCGTAATTGGCGAGGAGATAGGGTTAGTAGGATCGCGAAAAGGGAAAAGGGAGAAAAAAGGGCATGCCTTCGCCGAGCCATTAAGCAGAATATCTGAGTGACACTCTGATTTTGCGCGCCTCGCTAATGTGACAGGAATTGAGCTGAACTAAACGCTAAATGAACGAAGCCTATCTTACAGTGGTTATTACCGGGGCAAACACCGGCCATGGAAAATAGCTTTAATTTCATAATAATTGCTGGACGGACGTGACTCGTTAAAGACACAATGTAGAGGGTAGAGTAAAGCAGGTAGTGAGGGGGGCCGGGGGGAGGGAGGAGGTAAGAGGAGGAACAGAGGACAGAGTCTCCAGTGACTGGTGAGTTGTGAGGCCTATAAGCCATCCAACACCCCGTTTAGCGCAACACTGCGCTACTTTGGTTTGGAACTCGTGGATTTGGAAGCAAATCGATGCCGACGATTTGTCAATGTGAAAATAAAGATTGCTGGATGACTGTTGCCGACACGAAACCTGTCTTGTTTGTGAACCGACCATAAGAATGAACAGCGGATTTAATGTACCACGCTATCTGATACCAGCACGTCGGGACCTTGTTGTCTCCTGATTTATTAAATGTAATTTCTTGCTTATTTGAGGCAGATGACGAAAGACCACAAATCTGTCACGATGAAACATTTCTCTAGACTAAACAATGGATGATGGAGACGTTTTCCGTCCTTAGCTAGACAGGTCTTTATTCTGAATGTTCCCTGCTGGCTATCAAAATACAAAGTCCCTCGCAAGTGTCTGTGAAACATTTCTTCCTGGCTCGCAGACTGTTGTTATTGCAGCCATCTCTATTAGCACCATATGTGCAATGCATTAATCAATACACTACTGTAAGACAGTCTTGATTACTTTTTTATTTATCTTCTTGTTTTTGGCACTCGATTCTAAGAAAATAAGTGTTTCGCGGTTACAGGGGTTTGAAATAGAAGTGTATCACTAAAGAGGCTACATTAGTACACAGCGTCTTTTAGACTAAGCAGAAAAAAAAAGCCCCAGACAGATCTGAAATCTGCAAGCAGCTTGTTCAGAGTGGATAAAAAACTTCATCCATCCAATTAGGATTGCCTTGCACTCATCACTTTTAAGTGTCAGCTGCAGGCTTCAAATCTGCATTTAGAAGCTCATTTTGCTTGCCTTTTTAACTGGCGGAGGTGTGTGCACTATGACAGATGTGTCTAGCTCACAATATGCATGTATGTGTGTGTCTGTGCATACATGCATGCTGCATTATTCAGTCTGTTGATCAGTGGATCCTGAGGTGCTTTCTAGATGGAATTTTTCTCGGCCGCCCAAGCAACAGAATGTCCATTTAGTTTTGCTTTACATTTTTGCTTATGGTTATCAGTCGGATTTATAGCTATATGGATGTTTGCTAATGTAAAGCTTTTTTCACTAAATAGGTTTTAAATATTCTGTGTTGTT
>NC_140275.1:1199583-1207459 GCF_964030765.1 Micromesistius poutassou
TCAACGGTGAAACAAGTTCAGGACTTTGAACCCAGAGTGAAAGACTTTAGCTCGCATAGCAGGAGAAACGTTACGCTCTCTCAAACCCTGCCATTTTGGATCTTCTCTTTTATTGCAACTCTTCCCGTACCCCCTCCCATGTTTCATTCCTTGTTTTCTCTCTTCTCCCAGAAATCCTAACAGCTGCATAGCAGATGTTGAAGCCTCTCTCTCCCCGTGCCTGCCTCTTCCTTTGTGTTCCTCCTCCCTCATACCTTCCTTTGCTCTCTCTCACCACTGTGGTCCAATCGTTGTGTTTCTCTTTTGTCTTTTTTGCTCCTTCTTCTCTCGTACATTTCCACTCTGCACTTTTTGGTGCAGCGAGTGGAGACCTCACGGACCCAATCCAAACAAACCCAACATGAAGACCAAGACCAAACGAGACGGCCCGCCGTGTGCACACGCACAACAGACGCACAACTCTCTCTCTCCTTCTTTGCTCTCTCAAAGCAGCGCCGTAGCAGAGTCCCCTTTGGTGTGCGGAAGGAAAAAGTTTAATTCATTGATGAAATTCCTGAAGCTGATTACTTGACCGTTACTCTCTTGTGGCTTCATTCTTCATGCAACGCCTCATCACGTGAAGTGGACTTCCCTGGGTTCCTGTCAGAGACACGGAAAGGAAAACACACACACACACACACACACACACACACACACACACACACACACACACACACACACCCTCCGGTTTAGATTCATAAATGAACCCAATCATGTTGGTAACTGGTAAGCAACAGCAACATGTGTCCAAAGCAATCGAGGGATGGAGAAGGTGAGAAAGAAATTGAAATGCAATGTGAGATGAGATGATGTCATTATCAAATCATCTATCATATTGCATGGAGATGAACGGATTATGATTCATATTATTGTTCATCCATTCATTCCACTTTAATTGAATAATATATCATTTCGAACAAACAGACCGATATATGTCGACCTGTCCTACTGGAGAAATCACTGTCGTTTAGCATCTGATAAACAGTAAATATTCACAATAAACAGCACCGGTTTCTATTAATGTACCGTGTGAGGTCTCGTCTTGTTAAAAACAAAACCCTTTTCATCACGCATGACTTCAAATCTTTTTTGTTTTTGAGTTCTGCGCCAAATATAGAACCACCCGGCGTGGCGCTGGCTGAACCAACGCGCGCGAGGCCTGCTTCAGCCTCCCATCACAACAGCGCTCACAGCGGTCCAAACACGTGCGTTTTAACGCCTTTGCTTTCTCACAGCAAAGTTCAGATAACTCCAATAAAGAAGGAAAAAAAACCTTTCACAATATTTGCGTCATCGTCCCTTTGACGGCTCGACGTTGGTGTCGGTGTGTGTGTGTGTGTGTGTGTGTGTGTTGTTTTCGGCTCTCTCTTAGCGACTTAAAACCCCGCCTTGTTGAGATGTGGTGTGTGTCGGCTCCTGAGAGAGAAGGTGCCTGACTGAAGTCACTGTGCGGAGACTACAAAGGCTCTGCGTTGGTCCATATTCATGAGGGTGCAGCTATTACTGACATCTTTTCTTATGGGTATAAATCAGCAGTAGCTCTGTGAAGAAGCGCCCGTTACTAACAGCTTGGCACTCAGAGACCAGATCTCACTGCTACCTACACAGTGTGTGTGTGTGTGTGTGTGTGTGTGTGTGTGTGTGTGTGTGTGTGTGTGTGTGTGTGTGTGTGTGTGTGTGTGTGTGTGTGTGTGTGTGTGTGTGTGTGTGTGTGTGTGTCTGTAGGGAGGAGAGGATGGGGGATATATCCTTGTCCCCCCCCCCCCCCCCCCCACACACACACACACACACACACACACATCCTAACCGAGGTAGAATTAGACATGACCCATCATTTACCAGCAAAAAAAACAGCAATGACAGATCCAACACAACAACATGCAGGTATAGAGAGAGAGAGATAGAGAGAGAGACAGAAAGAGAGAGACACATATTGCCACTAGAGCGAAAGAATAAGAGAGAGCATGAAATAGACAAATGGATCTCAGAGAGAAAGGGGCCAGCCACCAGGAGAGAGAAAGCCAGAGAGAAACATAGATCATATTTCTTGTTTACCCATCAGCAGTTATGGATATGAAAGTCCTATTCATATTCATTCATTGCCTACCGACTGATTTCAGGCTGTGTTTCTCTTCGTCTCCATCATTGTGTCTCAATGACCCACTGTGGCACTCACCCTCTCACTCACTCACCCTCTCACTCACTCATCCCCTCACTCACTCATCCGCTCGCTGACTCATCCCCTCACTCACTCATCCGCTCGCTGACTCATCCCCTCACTCACTCATCCGCTCGCTGACTCATCCTCTCACTCACTCATCCCCTCACTCACTCATCCTCTCACTCACTCATCCCCTCACTCACTCATCCCCTCACTCACTCACCCTCTCACTCACTCCTCCTCTCACTCACTCACCCTCTCACTCACTCATCCGCTCGCTGACTCATCCCCTCACTCACTCACCCTCTCACTCACTCATCCGCTCGCTGACTCATCCCCTCACTCACTCATCCTCTCACTCACTCATCCCCTCACTCACTCATCCTCTCACTCACTCATCCCCTCACTCACTCACTCCTCTTCTTCACACGTCGTCAGAGAGGAAGAGACAGCTCATTCACCAGCCAATCCGATTAGACCTTTCTAGATCATTCCCGTGTAACCAACGTTAAATCTTACGGGAAAATAAAGAGATACAAAAACATATTTAAAGCACGCATGACTGTAGCCAAAGCTCTGAAGATTATTCGATTTTTGTGCCAAAGCCTCTTGATGATGTAATACCGCCTACGTTCCTACTGGATATCTAAGTAACACGTACAGTTACTGTGACAATGGGAAGAACCTTTTCAGATTAGAAAGCAATATGTAGGTACATCCATACATACAGTATAAGTACATCCATATATATAGTATAAGTACATCCATAAATACAGCATAGGACGGTACATCCATATATACAGTATAGGACGGTACATCCATATATACAGTATAAGTACATCCATATATATATAGTATAAGTACATCCATATATACAGTATAAGTACATCCATATATACAGTATAAGTACATCCATATATATAGTATAGGTCCATCCATAAATACAGCATAGGTACATCCATATATACAGTATAAGTACATCCATATATACAGTATAAGTACATCCATAAATACAGTATAAGTACATCCATATATATAGTATAGGTATATCCATATATAAAGTATAGGTTTGTCCATTTATATATTATATGTATATATAATATATGCATCCATACATACAGTACAGTGAGTTCATCTGAATGTTGACTAATCTTGTTGTGTTGTATGGGTCCTTATATGTGTGTGTGTGTGCATGCGTGCATGCGTGCGTGCGTGCGTGCGTGCGTGTGCGCGTGTGTGCGTGTGTGTGTGCATGTGTGTGTGTGTGTTTCCATGGTGAGAGGTTGTGCTTTGTGTTACCAGGACGAGGTCTTCCTCCTCTCCCTCATTAGTGCTGATTTACACCACAGCAAAGTGAAGGCCGGCGCGGTGGGACCTCACCTCCCCTGTAGTTTACACAGGTCCACACACACACACACGCACACACACGCACACACACACACACACACGCACGCACACACGCACGCACGCACGCACACACACACCCGCACGCACGCACACTCACACGCACACACACGCACGCACGCACGCACACACACACACGAGCAGGGGTGCACTCACACATGCACTCACACACACACATGCACGGGTGTTTACACACAGACATGCACGTGCCCACACACTCATACAGGCGCACGCACACACACACACACACACACACACACACACACACACGTTGTCCAGCTATGGCACTTCTCCCACCCTTTCCTCTCTCTCTCTCTCTCTCTCTCTCTCTCTCTCTCTCTCTCTCTCTCTCTCTCTCTCTCTCTCTCTCTTTCTCTCTCTCTAAGGCGCAGTCGCTCTCTCATTTCTTCCCATTGTCTGTCGTTCTTGGACTCCTTCATTCTCCTGCGCTCTCACTCCTCCTCATTCTGCTGCCATACAGACAATGAGACCCTGGAGAATACGGGCTGGTGCTGAATTATTCAAATCAGCAGTGGCAGCAAGCCGGAGAGCAAGGGAGAGAGACAAGGAGGTAGAGCAGAGAGAGAGAGCGAGAGAGAGAGAGAGAGAGAGAGGAGAGAGAGAGAGAGAGAGAGAGAGAGAGAGAGAGAGAGAGAGAGAGAGAGAGAGAGAGAGAGATGAGAGAGAGAGAATGTGGGCTGAAGGGGAAAGAATGACAATGTAGGGTAGGTAGACAGAGAGAGAGAGAAAGAGAGCGAGGGCGGGCATTGGTGGAATTTCTGAATCTCATCTCTGCATGCAAATAGCTACTTGCTATTTCCCCCTCCCTCTCTCTCTCATCTCTCTCTCTCTCACTCTCTCTCCCCTCTCTCTCACGCCTCTCTCTCTCTGTCTCTCTCTCTCCCTCTCTCTCTCTCTCTCTCTCTCTCTCCTCTCTCTCGCTCTCTCTCTCTCTCGCTCTCTCTCTCTGTGTCTCTCTCTCACGCTCTCTCTCTCTGTCTCTCTCTCTCCCTCTCTCTCTCTCCTCGCTCTCTCTCTCTCCTCTCTCTCCTCTCTCTCGGTTGCCCCTGCTGCCCCCTCTCTCTCTCACTCTCTGAGTCACCCCCTGCCCTTCACTGCTTCATTAATACATATCTGTACCACCCCCCATCCCCACATCCCCTCACCCCAACCCCCCATCCCCTCACCCCACACCCCCTTCTCCCTCACCCCACTGCTTCAGGATCAAGAGAGCGGGAGTCAAATAGGGGGGGGAGGGGGGGGGGGTGGGGGTGGTGCTGGTGCTGGTGGGGGGGTAGTGGTGGTGGTGCTGGTGGTGATGGTGGTGGAGTGGTGTTGGTGGTGGGGTGGTGGTGGAAGTGGTGGTGGTGTTGGTGGTGGTGGTGGTGGGGGTGGTGGTGGTGCTGGTGGAGGTGCTGGGGGGGTGGGGTGGTGGGGGGGGTGATGGGGGGGTGGTGGTGGTGCTGGTGTTGGTGGTGGTGGTGCTGGTGGAGGTGGCGGAACTGTTGATGGTGACGGTAGCGAGCTATTGGCTGCCGAAGAATCCATCCATCCAGTAATTAGCCAGAAGAGAAGAGGCTTAAAACAGATATGCACTAAAAAAGAGCACAGCCCTGAAAAGGTAGCAGGTAGAGGGTAGGAGGTAGGGGGTAGGGGGTAGGAGGTAGGGGGTGGGAGATGGGCCCATGACAGCACCTGCAGAGCTGCAGAATGCGTTTGTTTGTGTGTAGCGTGTGTGTATGCCTGGCTGAGAGTGTGTAGCAGCAGTGCTCCTGTTTTTTGTTGTCGTGTTTTTTTTTTTCATTCAAAGATGCAACACTGCAGAGATTGTTATCAAGTGTGTGTTTCTGTACTGAGTTTGCAGTTTACAAAAGGCAATACTAATGACCAGTGATACACGGTAGGTAAGGTAAGGCTGATCTGAATAATAAGAGAGAGCATTTGAGTTTGGATGCCGCCTACATTGTTGGATAAGTAAGAGTCTCAAGTTTCCATAGAACACACATGCACAAAAGTGCACACAAGCGCAATACGCACACACACACACACACACACACTCACACACATGCGCGCACACCCAAACGCGCACACGGCACTGCAGCGAGAAACTAGAAGTCTGAGAAAAAAAACATGCAGAAAGGAGCAAACGAAGGCAAGGAAAAATCGAAGGAGGCAGAGTGACATTGACATTGCATTAGTGCGCTCAAAGTCACCGCTTACATTCACTCGCCACCTTGTCACACGGCCGCCGCCTCCGCCGCTGCTGCTGCTGCTGCTGCTGCTGCTGCTGGCCGCTGCTTCTGATGTGCGCCCCCCCCCCCCCCCCCGCCCGACGCCCGTCTTGGCTGCGGATCGATGCGGGGGCCCCCCCGTGCCTGGGAGAGCCAGACCTACCCAGCCATTGCGGGGGGCCCCAGGAGAGGCCCCTAGCCTGCGCTCCCTGGCTTTGCGTTGACATGTGCCTTGTACATATCCCCCCCCCCCACCCACCCACCCACCCACCCCACCCCACCCTGCTCCCCCGGCAGCCATCCAGACCGGCGGGCCAGACCGCACAGCCTCCCCAGACTCTGTCTAAAGTGTCAGCCCGGCGCGGCCTGCTGGGAGCCCCGGCTTGGCAACCCATGGCCACAGGGCTCAGATGGCCCCTGGACGGGGGCCCTTCTGCTGGGGAGGGGCCCCCACGGGGACTGGAGGCAGAGCGGAGAGGAGAGAGGAGGCAGGGGGGGGAGGAGGAGCTCGCTGGTGGTATTGGTGAATGTGTGCGTGGCGTGTGTGTTGCCGTATGGAGTGTGTGTGGTGTGGTGGTGGTGGTGGTGGTGGGGGGTGGTGGGTGGGGGGTTGTTTCCACATGTTGCCCCCCCCCCCCACCCCCCAGCACCAGAGAAAGGCGCCCAGAGGCATTGATTCCTGAGCGCATCGCTCCCCCTGCGCGGCTCCAGATCGCCGCTGACTGGTCCCTTCGTTGTCATCATAGGCTCATGGAAACATTACAGCGGAGCTCCTGGTACACCGCCCCCCCGGGGGGGGGGGGTGAGGGGCCCGCGGCCGGGGGTTTTGGCTTCGGGAGGGCCACAGGGTTTTGGGGTAAATGGGATGGGGAGGGTAGGTGGGGTGGTAGGGGGGCCGGGGCTAATTAGGACAATTACGTGCTAATTGCATTGTAAACACAATGTGTTGCCAAAGCCGAGACCCCTCAAATGAGCCCCCTGCTCCCCCCCCTCATTGACTTCCTCTCGTTTACTTTTTCCCCCCGTCGGAAGGAACGGTGTGAAATCTAAAACCGGTTGCCATTAGTTACCGTGGAACACGAGGGAAATATGGAGGTGAACTCTTGTCGATTGCCAGCGCGCTTTTTGCACACCGTTGGTGTTTGGAAGTGGAGCAGCGGTGAGTCACACTCAAACCGTAACATGTGGGCTGACTTTTGTTTTTGAGACGTGGCGGATGAACCCGGGGCTCTGCGAGAGAGCCGCACGCCGACCTGTCATTCAACGACGCAAATGTGGTTCCCTCCGCTCATAACCGCACTGGATAGAGGATGTGAGCTATGAGGTGGTGTCTAAAATGATGCCTTTAAACATCAGCCATCTATCTATATCTAGATGTATATAGAATGAAAGAGAGAGAGAGAGAGAGAGAGAGATCTATAGAGAGAGAGGGAGAGAGATGGAAGGAAGGGGAGCGATAGAGAAAGAGAGAGTACCGGAGGCTTTTATTATATCAAGATCTTTCAGCCTCAGCTCTTTCAAACTTTTTATGGCACAAATTGTCCTCTGTCCAACTCTCAATCATTTTCATAAAACCTCGGTGCCTTGTCCTCTTGGCAGCCATTCCATCTTAATGTGTTTGGACCGTGGCCAGTGCATAAGTGTGGCAGTTAACTTTTTTTTTTTCTTAATCACTTTTGGCCACTTTATATTAAACTAAATTCACACAATGTTTAAAATTTTATATCCGCACATATAAACGTGTCAATAAGCATCATTCTTAAGGGGTGATGTGTTTAATATATACTAATCCCTTTGCACGGATTTACAATACGTATATATTTTTAATTTGATGATGTTCCACATCCCAAATCTATCCGTTTATCCATTCAAAGCGTATTTACTGTATGTGCGATTGTTTGCCTCGCTGTGCGTCGGGGCTGGGGGGCTGGGGGTGGAGGGCTGGGGGTGGGGGCTGGGGGGTGGAGGGCTGGGGGTGGAGGGCTGGGGGTGGGGGCTGGGGGTGTTTCAGCGGTGGGGGCTGGCCGGGGCCTGCCGGGGG
>NC_140275.1:1207659-1250438 GCF_964030765.1 Micromesistius poutassou
TTTGATTGTAACACTGTAACACACTAAACACTTTTCCTTTGGCCGTGAATTGTGCCACGTTTTTTTTTTTATATTTAACTTTAAAACAGGAAATAAATTGATTAAAACATTTTTAGTTCCACAAGTGTGATTAATACTGCTGTTTTGATGGGAGATGAAAATCAACACAGACCTTTTTTTTTTGAGAATGTGCGGCGTTCCCGAGAATGGAAGTGCAAATAAAATTCATCGTTTTTCTTACAATGACGCCATCGTCAACCTTCCTCCAGAGCAACCTCAAGGGCAAAACACGTCTTCAGAAAAAGGCCAAAAAAAAGAAAAAAGAGAGAATTCCATCTCCCTGACTCCAGCCTGTATCAGCCTCCACACCTCTCCCTCCCACGGCAAAACGGCTCCGGTGTCATAACTCACTTGTCGAATTCGTCAGTACAAATTAAAAACTGCCTGACGACTGACTACCAGTATGGCGAAAGAATATCTAAAATAAAGATATTTCCAAACCGTAACATAATTGCCGCTGGCCGCTCGACAACGTCAACACAACCTAGAGACACACACACTCGCAAGAAGTACACGTGCACACGCACACACAACTTAGCACACTTACACAACACTTATGAATATGAAACCCACTTTTTTTGGTATAACACTTTCCTGCTTTCGCTTATTTCCATACTTTTTAAGTATTTATTTTGGGCGGGTGGGAATTCTCATTTAACACGAGCGTGGCGATGCAGTTTGACGCGTGCGGCTGATTTTTATGCCGACGTCTTGAAACACTGCAGCAGTGATCTCCTCCCCATCTCCGAGTTAAGTTCACCCCCCCCCCCGCCCACCCCCCTGCCCACCCCCCCTTCCCCATCACTCGACCCATTGGAGAAGATTATTTACCTCATGCTGGGACACGTTCTAGTTCTCTCCACGCTCTCCTCCTCCTCCCAGGAGAGAGTGAGACACCAGACGAGCTGCATCCGGCCTGGCACCTCGGAGCATCCTCCAACCCCACATCGCTCACACACACACGCGCTGTTAATAGGCTCCCTTTGACTGTCACCGAGGCTCGACTGCAGTGTTTACAACACACACACACACACAGATCCTCATACACGCACATACACGTTCACACAGGAGCACACGCGCACAAACACACACACACACACACACACACGCGTGCGAGCGTGCACAAACACGTATTGTTGTGTTTTTTCCCCTGCCCTGCACTATTTCAAATCTGAAGTGAATAGACTTTGAGATATCGTCACCGCGTTACAATTAATGGAGTGTGTGGCGGAGATTAGGTCTGGGACATGGATTCTGACAGTGTGTCCAAAGGCATGAACACTTTGTCTACAGCAACTGCCGACAGACAAACAAACAAACAAACAAACATCTAGTATTCCAAACCTGCACTTTGCATGGCCGTGACAACATGCACACGCTTTGATATTGGTTTCATTTCATATGACAACCTTGATCAATTCGCTTTTTTTTTCGGGTTGTAAGAATTCACTAAGGAACAAGTGAACATATTCTAGACATATTCAAGATAAAGAGAGACTTCTGGAGGGCCCAAATGTTTGCATATGAAGGAAAGATCTAGCCTCACTCTGGTTGCACTCAAAGACTCATTCTGGTAGCCGATTTCTAGTGATGAAATTAACAAATGGATTTGCAAATTGATTTGAAGTGCTATTTATGGAAGCCTTTTCTGTTAAATTAAATCCAAAATCTAATTCATCAACTATCTTGCGGATTATCTGGCATACATGCATGAGTATGTACGTAATTATATAATCAAGCCACCATGAATCTGTAAATATGCATTATTATACAAAGGCTAATTGCTATGATAAGGATTATCTTTCTCTTTCTATAAAGTCAAGTATGTTGATTATAAGAGACAGAAAGGATTTGTGAATATGAGTGTTATTCTGTTCTATATAGTCCGTAATTATATGCATTTGATTTGAAGTATCCTGTGAAAAACCTACGATTATCAAATCAGAAAAAGGAACAAGGGGTAACAATACATTTGTTTTAACCAAGTGAATTGGATTGAGGTAAAATTAATATTCCGTGCCCTTTTGGCAAATCTGTCCTTTGATATTAGAACATCAACTTCATACAATAGAAGTAGTCAACAGCAGCGAAAAGTGAAAATACTCCGCTAACTCTGAAGAATGACGGGTTAGATAACCCAAAAAAAAAAGTTATCAATAGCCTTGGGCACACAAAGAAAAGTTGAAATCACCCTAACTTCCTACGCCTTCTCCCTGGCTCTTATCTGTCGAGCACACACTTCCAAATTCAACCCTTACTTTTTTATTTTTTCTTAATTCAAGAAAAAAAAAAAAAAAAAAAAAAGCCAGAGCAGCCAATAAATAAGAAAAGGGAAATATTACGAGCTGATACGGTTGAAGGGGAATGTGTCGGGTTGAATAACGACCTGCTCCTCCTCCTCCACCGCCGACCTCCCCTCCCATGTAGCCTCAGCGGGGTTACAACCTTCTTCATGGTTAAACTGGCTCTAAGCCCCCTCAGGCCCCGGGCTTAGAGGAGCATGTATTACAGTGTCTTAGAGGCTAAACCACACACACACACACACACACACACACACACACACACACACACACACACACACACACACACACACACACACACACACACACACACACACACACACACACACACACACACACACACACACACACACACACACACACACACACACACCGCATCGATGACAGAGGAAGCCAAAGGGCCATAGGACCAAATGGGGCGATTACTACAGTGCACACACATCGCTCCTAAATAGTCACACTGGGACCTGGGCGAGGGTGAACTGGGACCAGCAACAGAGCCAAAGAGTTCCCATGGACTTCTTTCTCAACGTCGCCTACGGTCCAGTCAGCCCAGTTCAGCAGGTCTGACGCCAGTGGTGTGTGTGTGTGTGTGTGTGTGTGTGTGTGTGTGTGTGTGTGTGATGTGTGTGTGTAGTGTGTGTGTGTGTGTGTGTGTGTGTGTGTGTGTGTGTGTGTGTGTGTGTGTGTGTTTTTTTATTCGCGGGGTCACCAGCAGAATAATACTGAATTTATTAAAAGTGTCATCTCTGAAGCCTTGGCCGTCGTTAGACACTTGGCTGCAGACACACCTGCAAAACAAATTCCACCCCAAAGCCGGAATATTTCCGTGGAAGTTTGTCTGCACAAAGACTGGAGGGATGAGTCAGAGCTCAGCCACAAAGACGCAGAAATGATGAAAACTCTTATGGATGCCAATCTACGACCGCCAAATCGGGGTTGTCGTTTTTTTTCTACTTTGACCAAATATGCGTAATTATACCCAAAACCGAAAGCCGTACTCCAGATGCTGAAGTAAAAACAGTTAAAGTCAATATAAACATATCGTTTAAATCCATATAGTAAAAAAAATAAAAATAAAACAATTATGGAGCAATCTATTCTGCCTCTCCATTAAGTTCACAGGTCATTCCCTCACGCTCTCAGCAGTCAAATGGATTGACTGCGGAATAATAAAACCACTTATAGATGTGTACTCGCCATATACTCAACCTAAAAACTGCACTGGTAGGTTAACATAGCGTTTAAAAGCGGTCTTTTAAACATATACAATAAAATAACGCTCAGCTTTGATGTGCTTATCTCGTCTCTCCAAACCCAGAAGAAATTCAACACATTGTAAAGCCGTATTGATGAGGAATTCTAATTAAGACCACCTTAAAAGAAGGAATTACCTTATTTCCATCCGTTAAGTTAAACTATTTAATTCGGCCACAATTCCCCAGTGATTAATAGTGATCCAGGGGATAAGCCAAATTGGGAAACGTAAACCCATTCCACTGCTGAGGAATTTGAGCCTGCTCTTATACGACAAAAAATAACACCTTAACCACCGGGTTTACATTATAATTCATCCTATCAGAAGACTTGGACTTATGCTAAATGATCATGTTATTTTGCACCATCCCGCCTAGCAGGAATTCATCTCCCAGCCCCCCCCCCCCCCCCCCCCACCCCCACCACCAACACCCCCACACCTCCACCCTTTTTCATCTTCGCTGTCTGAAGCACTCAAATGAGAAGCTGTCAAGCCTCCTGATTTGTGCTAACTAGCTATCGATCGCTCCGCGTGCGTTGTGCTCGAGCAGGGGTGGGGGGTGGTGGTGGGGGGTGGGGGGTGGTGGTGGGGGGCGGGGGGGGGGTAGAAGAAGAGATGGGAGCCCGCGAAAAAATATATACGACACTGCGCATGCACCGAGTGGAGAAGACGCAAAAAAAAAAGCGGATACCTGAAGTCGAAAGCAGAATAGAGAGAATTCCTAGTCGGTTTTTTTGTGTAACATAACATGGGCCCAGGCTTTTGTTATCACCGCTACATTCACTTTTACATTCACGACATTTAGTAGACGCGTTGTACGACACACACACACACACACACACACACACACACACACACACACACACACACACACACACACACACACACACACACACACACACACACACACACACACACACACACACACACACACGGCGGAGTCGAGGCTCGTCGTGAGTCAGTTAGGGTGAGGTGCCTTGCTCAGGGACGCCTCGACACTCGGCTATAGTCGGAGCCGGGGATCGAACTAGCAACCTCCCGGTTACAACTCTACCTCCGGAGCGAAGCCGACCGAGCCCCGCTAGAGACATGAGATGAGTCGCAGGGAGCGACAGAGCCGGGGTCTACGTAGGGGCTGACTGCACGGTCTCCTCAAACAATGTGTGTTGACTCCAGACTCCCCTCTCTCCCTCTCCTCTCTCCTCACCCCCTCCCCTCCCCTCTCCCGCTCCCACCGCCAGAACAAAGAGACGCCGCGAAGCACGCGCTGGGGGCTACCTATTCACGACGTGAGGGAGAGCGCTTCTCCCGGGCGTCGCTGGTCGAGGCGATTAAATGATCGCCTCTTTGGTGGCAGTGGAGCGTCGCGATCAATGCTTTCACTTGTCGTTAAAAATAAAGGGCAACCAGTGTCAAGCAAAAATAATAAATGAATAAAGAGCGTAAGACTGTTCAGGTCCCAATGTGATGGGTGTTAAATGCGTTTTCAACTAATAACATGCATGATAATAACGAGCTTAATAATAATGATAATATGAATCGTTATTAATTACTATTAATGTTATATATATATATTAGTATTTTATTAGTATTATTTATTTTATACGTGGTTATTATAGCATTTTAGGCCTTTGATTATTGTTATAATTCAAATAAAACACAAATGAAAATAACAATTATAACGTATTGATTGACTACCGTGTAAATCCTAAAATAACAGTACGTGCATTGTAAATTATTACACTAATCTTTAATTTATAATTTAATTGGAAAAACCCTTTCCTACCGTTTATTCTCCAAAAGTCTTCCTCGACTTTAGTGACTTATTCGCAAATGTTGGTAGCATAGCCTACTAAATAATTATGACAGTTGTTATATTTTTTATAATAAGATTATTAGCATTATTATTATAAGCATTATTATAAGTGCGCCTAATATTATAATATCCTCATCTGTTATCCGTGAGATTATAGGTTATTGTACACTAAGCCAAAGCAACACAGGCCACTGGAAAGGGAAATGTTTTTTTTAGCGCTTATCTGGAGAACCCTGTCCTGTCAATCCAAACCCAATCCACTTTCACCACTCCTGCATTATCCTATTGTAGCACCAAAACAAACACGTACAAGGCGAGGGGAGTCCCGCTGAGCCAAACGCACATCCTTACAAAACTATTAATCTTCTCCATGTAGCCGTTCACCGTGAAACCGAGATAAATAACCACAGGAAATGTTTACTTTTCGCATTCTTGTTTTTAAGTTCCTCTGCAAAAATGACAGTGACGTCAATTCACTCGACACAACCAGAAAAGCCCGATTCAACTTCCCCGCATAAACTACAAAGTGAGGTTTAAATTATTTTCGCTCTACATTAGCCTATTGTATATATATATATTTTTTAACCCATCTCATCTAATAGCCTACAGCCCTAGGCTCATAGACTGATACGTATTTTCGCGAGACCTCCTTTTCCCGAATGCAAAATATAGAATGCAGTCCTATTTTAAATACGACAAAACCAACATAATTCTGCGATTATTATTGGTCATTTTTGAAACCCAAACACTCATCTAAATATGGAGTGTCTCTCTCAAAAACCAGACAGATGGACTCACATCACGGACAAAAGGTGAGAATGATTGCCAATGGCCATATAGTTTCCTTTCCCCTCATTATAATAGCATTTGCCGGCGAACAGACTGTAAGAAACCATGAAAAAAACATCCAATTGCCTAGCTGAAGCCTTACTGCCCCTGCATGTCCTTAGTTAGAAAGAGAGAAAGGTATAAGAGTGAAAAGAAAGAGGGGGTGGGGGAGGGGGGGGGAATATAGAAGTGAAATAATATATTCATCGTTAACAAAAAAAAACTATAACATTTGGCTCACCTTCTTTGCTGTTGTTCTGGCTCTTCTTGTCCCACAGTGCCATGGCCTTGTCGTCCTCTGGTCCGTCCATCATGGCCTTGTCACTGGGCACGTACCAGGTGGCGTGCTGCTCGGCCATGAGGGTGTCAAGGTCAATAGTACCCATTGAGCTCTTCCCAGCATCCGGGCTGCAGCTCGCCAGCTCGCTGTCTCCGTTCTGCGAGGGACAGTCACCATTTTTTTTACTATTCTTCATGGCCAGAGGCTGATCCTCTGAGATACTGAATTGCTGGCGCTGGAGTTGGATCTGGGCCTGCAGAATCTCCAGAGGATGAATCTCATCCTGACCAGACGTGCTGGACGGCGTGCGTACCTGCTCCATCCCAGGTGTGCCCGGCTGGTGGCTCAGCCCGTTGCCCCCTCCTCCTCCTCCTCCTCCTCCTCCTCCTCCTCCCCCACCGCCGCCGCCGCCGCCGCCGCCACCGCCACTCAGGCCGTAGCCATCAGGTGTCGAGGTAGTGTGATTGTTGATACCCATTCCCAGGGGCTTGGGTCCGCCCATCAGCCCGTGCTCCCCGCCCCGCTGCTGCAGCTTGGGGGAGCAGGCCATGAGGGGGCTGCGGCCGGGCTTGTTGGCCGAGGCGCCGCCCGGGTCGGAACTGGAGGACACCTCGTCTTCGTTGCCGTAGTGGCCGCCGCCGCCGCCGCCGACCACGTCGTCGGGAAAGTCCACGCGCGGCGAGCTGCCGTCGGACTTGGCGACGCTCTGGATGCCGCTGTCCAGCGAGGACATGAGGTCCGGCTGGTCGCCCAGCATCAGGTCTCCCCCTTTGCCCCAGGAGGGCGACTGGAGCGGTTTCTCGTGGGGCGTGCCCCCACCCCTCTCCCCAACGCCAGCCGAGGGGGTCTGCTGGCCTGGACTCACAACAGGGTTTCCATTGTCAGAGGAAAAAAAAATGCCAGGGCTCACGTGTCCGCTGTCCCTTTTTCTCCTCCCTCTCCCTCTCCCACTCCCTGTTGCTGCCTTCCCCTCAATGCAAGGGGTAGCGTCCATGTTGTAATTTGGAGAGAGGGCACTGGCTTCCCCCTGCACCGTCTGGCTTTGACTCGCAGGCTTAGTGTTGCTATTCCCAGTGCCAGGCATCTGGCTGTTCTGGGAAGTGCCGCTCTGAAAATATTCGGGAGCAGCACTGCCAGTCCCATTAGCCGCGCTGCTATTAATGTCCTGCTCCGTCTGACTCAGTTTTCGCTTGCCCTCGTTCTGGTTCTTCTTGTTGAACGTTACGTTGAGGTTGGGGGCCCCTAGGCTAGCGATCATGTTCTGGCAGGCCGTGGACAGGGCCGCCAGGCAGCTCTGGCCGAAAACATTGTCTTTAGTGCTGGTTTTGCTGAAATTCCCCAAGGAAAGAGCTCCCAGCTTACTCACTGAGGACCGCTGGCCCGGGGGGAACTCAGACTGGGGAGGGTAGCTCCCCGGGGAGGTGGTCACCCCCTGGGGATTGCTGTGAGCCGCCCCCTGACGGTTGCCCCCACCGTAGGGGAACGTCGGTTGAGCTCCCATAGGGGGCGCCGGGAAGTCCGCTCCGGGCCTCCTCTCCGGCGCGTTGGGGTGCCCCACGCCCGGGGACTGCATCTGCGAGAGGTTGCCCATGTTGCCGCCGAACTGGGGGTGCATTCCCGGGGAGTGGAGGGCCGGCGCGTGGCCGTCTCCGGGCAGCCTCATGGGCTCCTGCATGCCCATCCCCGGGCGGAACATCATCCCCGCCCCGTTCTGCTGCAGCCCGATGTCGTGGCCGCCGCCGCCGCCGCCCGGCTCGTTGCCGGCTCCGCCCATGCGCCGGGACATCATCTCCCCGGGCTGGTGGGGCCCCGAGAACCAGGCGTTCTCCTGGGAGACGTGAGGGTTCTGCCCGTCGAAGCCCGGCATCCTGCCGCCGTTCTCCCTGTCGAAGTTGGGCTGGGGCATGCCGCCCACGGGGCCGCCGTGGCCCATGGGGCCCGGGGGGACCTCGCCGTGGTGGCCCAGCTGCTGCAGGCTGGGCTGCCGCATCCTCTGCTGCTGGTTCCGGGAGGCCATCTGCTTGATCATCATGGCCGCGTTCTGCCGCTGCTGCAGGGACTGCTGGTCGGGGCCGGCGTGCTGCAGCGGGCCCGGGGGGAAGCCCTCGCTCACAGGCGGGGTGAACTCCCCGGGGAGACCCGGGTACGCCGAGGGGGAGAGGTGGCTCTCTATGCCCCCGCCCCAACCTTCGCCGCCGCCGCCGCCGCCGCCGCCGCCGCCGCCGCCGTGCGCGTTGGGGAACTCGAACCGGGGCCTTTTGGCCATGTTGATGTAAGGGGAGTCAAAGTGTTGCAGCCTCTGGTTGGGGGGCTGCTGGGACGGCGGTGGGGGGGCGGGCTGTTGCATATTAAACATGGGGTCCCCGTAGGGATGCAGGCCCCTATTTTCCAGTCTGTGAATCGGATACTCAAACTGGTTGTGTTGGCCGGGCATCATGACCCCGCCGTCCAGAATGTTGGGGTTGGAGGAGCCGGGCTCCGGGTGGGGGGGGCGGGGGAGTCCAGGGGGGCATGAGTTCTGTCTGGCAATCAAGCCCGCCTGTTGTTGTTGTTGTTGCTGCTGCTGCTGCTGCTGCTGCTGCTGCTGCAGGAGGGGGTGTCTGGCATTAACGCCAGGCTCCATTCCCACCGGAACCTTCCGGCCGTTTCCGAAGCGCTCGAAAAACACGCCGTGCTGCGGCGGCGGCTGGGGCTGCTGGGGCGGCGGCGGCGGGGGCTGGTGGCCCTTGGAGATGCCCCCCTGCATGCCCGGGGTCCGGGGCATTCCGGGGTTCCCGGGGAAGTTCCCCCCCACCACCACCGGCCGCCCGGGCCCAAAGTGGGATTCGGAATCGGACGGGGAGAACACGGGAACGTCGAAGTGTCCGGACGGCGGCTCGTTGGGGAAGCTGTACTCTAGGCCCTCCACGGCGTTCTGGTTGGGCATCCGTCGGGGCTCCAGGCTGTGGGACTCGGAGGAGGAGGACGAGGAGGAAGGGAGGCCGTGGAAGGAGGCGGCCCTGTTGGGGGACTGGTCCAGGGGCAGACACGGGGCCGGCACGGCGTGGTTGCCGCTCGGAGGGCCGTGGTGCTGGAAGTCAGGCATGTTGTTGGACCTCTGCTGCTGCTGCGGTGGGAACCCGTCCCCGGCCTGGCCCTCAGCGAGGGGATCAAACCCCTCTCCGAAGCCCTGCTGTGGGCCCATGCCGTTGTTGTTGTAGCCCATTAGCCTGCCACCATGCAGGCAGGATGACCCTGAGTCTGGGCCCCCGAAATTCCCACTGAAATGAGGATGGTGTTGGTGGGGGTGCGGTTGGTGGCCGTGTGGGTGTCCTTGATGAGGTTGGTTGTTAAAAAATCCATGCATGGGTCCTTGCTGCTGCTGAAGTCCACCGCCCGCATGCATGTCAGCGTGTCCCCGTGAGTGAAAGCCTCCGTACTGCTCTCCGTTCATGTTCATGTTGAGTCCGAGCATCGGCGGCTCGTTTAAAGGGCCCATGCCCGCTTCCACCGATCCGGGAGGGCCACCAGTGTGAAAACTGGGGCTTTTATAATGTGAACCCATGTTCAGTCTTGGTTGGTTTATGTTTCTCTCTGACAGGCCAGGGTTTCTGCTATTAATCTTGGATCCAAACTGTTCCAGCCCAAACATACTCCCCTATTATCAATCCAACATGACAGCTACCTCGCCAGGCATAGGCACACTGTCTGTTTATCCGTCTGTGTCCAAAAACAAAAATAGAGGGGACAACTATATTATTTATGCAAATATGAAAAATTGTTGTACCAGCAGATGCAAATCAAATTATTATTTTTTAAAATCTATGGACTCACCAAATCAATTCTCATTGTTCTTATTAAATTGTTTTTTTCCAACTTCTCCGACTCCGAAGGAAAATTCAGTGTCCAAGGGCGCGCGTAAAATGTCAGTTTTCTTGTGCGTATTTGTCCCTTTTTGTTTTTTATTATGTCAGTATATTAGGCAAACGAGCACAATCTTCTTTATCAGTCTCGAGACTTGTCGTATTCCAAAGTTATCTGTGCGCAATTCTTCATGACAAAAACGACACTAATCTCTTTTCAACTTGCCAAACACAGGGTTTAGAAAAAGACGAAATTTAGAAAAAAAAACTATTTTATTTGTCTCTTTACGGCTGCTTTTCGATGTCAAACGTCCCAATATGTCCAGGTTTCGGCGAGTTCCATGTTGGAGACGGAAAAAGTCCACTTGGAGCTTTGCAACAAAAAATCGCTTCAAACGGCTGTGGAATTGTGTTTTAAATGCCTATAAGTGGTCATTAAAATCCCAACCACGATTAAGCAGTAATTGAGTCAAAGTCCAAACTGTCCAGAATGTCCAAACCAACGGCAATCCAAACGCGCCGGAGGAACCGGAGGGGTCGGCTCTTGCGCGCACTCAGTCCCGAGCAATGGGCATATAACTACCCGCGCTCTGCCACCGCCGAGCGGCTCCAGAACAGCATCCTTCACCGGCGCCTGGCCCTTCGCGTCAGCGCAATAAGCGCTCCCACTACCATGCAGACTCTCCTTTACAGTGTGTCGCTGTGTTTCGTTGCGTGCGTCCCCCAACTCCCAGGTCTGGTGTGGTCTAATCCAGCTGGGAACGATTCACAGACAGAACACACTCTGGCCTCGCGCTTTGCGCTGTGTGAGATCAACGCGTCCAGGGAGCCAGCAACAAGTTTTGCATTTCTGCAACCACTTCCATCCATGGGATATCCACCAATCACAGCGCAGGAGAAAAGCTTTGGGGGCGGGAGGATTTGTTAAGGTGGTCCGCGGAGTTGACTGCAGAGGCTGTGTGCAAAACGGCATTTCTAAATGTCAATCTCGAGTATTGACATGTTCATGAAAGCTATTAATTTGGGGCGATTTTACAAATGCCAACAATTCATACAGTAAATAGGCCAACACATTACCACGTAGTAACGGTTGGCCTAGTACAGGCTACATAATAGTTTTTCCCTAATGACCCAACAATAACTATTCTCAGTGTTAATCAAATAGGCCTGGCCTACGAGACGCGTAAGTAGGCTGAATTGTATAAATAATTATGTTGCCAGTTATTAGAGCGATTAATCAACGCTGCTGATTAATTGTACGACTATTCAAATATAAGTCACCGTTTAGCTCGGAGGGAGCACGTTGATAGGCGATGGTTTCGTCGTGTGACAAATAGAAATGATTGTTGCACAAGACGTTTGCTATTTTTTTGGGAAATCCGAGCAGCATTTTTTTTTTATAGGCTTCTTTTGTATCCAAGCAGTCATGTAAATGTACAACGCTGTGTCGTAATGAAAAGCGGTCGCACTCACAACACTTATGAACGCACGAGACTTAAATAAACATCCTAATTGCATCGTATCGCTGTAATGTGCATCTTATTGTGCAGCAAACACCACACAACAGGGTTAATTATGTTATGCATGTGTGTGATCATGGTGATCGTGATCGTGTTGTTCCGGTGCTTATGGACGTGGAGGTGTGTAGGCGTGTGGGTCTGCTCTGCAATGAGAGCGTTTCCGTAGATTAGGCCAATGCGTCCCTGAGGAGAAGGTCCTCCTTAAAAGACTATCTGAACGGACTGAATCAAGCGGATCGCATTGGGCCACATTGCCGATAATCAATCAATCAATCGATCCATGAAATCAATAAATTCTCTACGTATTATCACATCTGAGAGGGAATATGATTGCTCCAAATTTTCATGTGTGGACAATCACGCCGTATTCCCCCTTTATATTTACCACGACCATAGCCATGTGAAACTAACAAATCATTAATAACAGTTTAATGCGTCCTACCTTTCATTACAGTCGAGCACCAATGTTCATGCAATAAGAAATATTCACGTATGAAAATATTGAAAATAAATGTGGTGTGGGGTAGGTCTTTTGATGAATAAATAGGCAAAATATCATACTAAAAGGTTACTTATTAAATGTAGGTATATCGTTGTTACGTAGTTGTTGTTATTAAGGTGCTTACACCTTGATGATGAAAAGGCGTTGGCTGTTTTGATATGTAGCTCTATTTATTAATATTGAATGATTTGATATTCGCACAGGAAACGTGAACCGAAGCTTAAACAGGCAAAGGTCCTCGCATATGCCTTTATATTATAGTGAAATATATAAGCATATTTGCTGTATACGGGCTACACACTTTTCCCGGAAAAAAAAACAACTTTATAGGCCTATAAAATGTACGCTACCTTTATTTATCCCCAAATACAGGCCTATTATGTTTTAGGTGTGCTCGGTGTCCCTTTACTGCGGTCTGCACGGCACAAGGGCCGCGTTAAGGGGACTTCTGTGGAGAAGGCACAGTGCCACCTAGCGGATCGAGGCGGAACGCCACCGTCCACTTACATTGATCTCCAATTAATTTGGAAACACAAAGACGGATACGAATGTGTTTACTTTATGTACGGGCTGTATAAAGTGTTCTTTAATCGTGTAAACAATGGTTTGATATTTGTGATAAAAAAACCAATGCTTTCATTCATCGAGCGTATACCCTTATGCGTTGTACAAAATATAATCAAATAAAGAAAGAACGAGACGAGGCTACCGGAAGTCAAACAGACGCGGTAGGATTAATAATAAGCCTTCGGCTGATAATAAATGTTAATTCATTGATTCAATTTAAAACTAAATAAAAAGTTTAGTGTAAACACCAGTTATGCCTTATTGTCTATATAAATAATTATGTGCTAGGTTAATATTCCTTTTTTAAATATGAATTTGTCAAAGAATCCCCAGATAGTCAATACAAGCAGCATACTACTTATTACAGGCAATTCAATATATGAGGCTCTACCTACCCGTGAATTACGTCACCTTTTTTATATTTCAACTAGACGTTTAAAGACAATAAAACAAAAAGGCCAAAAAAAACCATGTATTACAGTTTAGATTATTGTTCATTTCTTTGTTGTGTTTTTACAAACAAACGGCACACAAATACAGGCCCTGAAAAAAATGGAAGTTTCAAAGACTGCAGGGAAAAATAATTAGAGCTTTTTTTACACTGGGAAGCGTAGCGGGCTTGTGAGAGGGCTGTAATGGAAAGGGTACCGGGCTTTGTGTGTTAATAATTAAATGAGTACCAAATGTGAGTTATTTCCATCACCTTACAAAACCTGCTCCTCAGCTCTGGGTTTACTAGATGTTCCTCCACCAAAGTAGAGCAGAAACATGAAGAATTATTTAAAATGTACCTAATATAATATATTGTATACATCCAATGTGTTTACAGCGTAAACGTACAGCCTAAATTACAAACGTGTGTGTTTCCTGCATGGACAACGCTCAACCTAGACCAAACACAATTGAAAGTCGACTCCTATTACTCATCAGAGGATAAAGAACAGCAGGCCTCCTAACAGAATGTATTGCATATGCGTCGGCAGTCTCTTCAAATAGAAGCGTACGAGTTCCAAAACCCAAACGGCATTCCCCAAAGCTAGATATCCCCAGTGATAACGACAGCGCTGGTGCTTCTATGGACGGTCTAGAGGCTGCGCAGCACTGTCACAATGCGGCTCTTTTCTATTGTGATTTAGTAGTCAATCTGTCTCAATGTTGGTCTCAATAGGACAAGATAACAGGAGTGAGTGTCCCTCCTCCTCTACGCTTAAATCCCACAGTTAACAGAGCTTCTCAGCGCAGATAGACATATATTACCATGGGTGACTGGGTGGTGTCGGGGGGGGGTGAGGAGGTAGGCCTGAAGAGGCAGTGCCCTCCCTGGCCGGGGGGGGATTGCGTCCTATCAGCGGGTTTATTTCGTGAGCGCTTGCCACCGGCCTGTCACTCATCCGGGACACCGCAGCTCCGCGGGTCAGCGGGGTTAAGCAGCATCTGTCATCCAGGGGAACACCATTGTACCAAGGGGGAGGGCAATGCTATAGAGACCCTCCCTCACCCACCCCACCACCACCCAACACATCCCCAGTCCCTGTGGTCACATGGACCCCAGGCTGATCCCTCCTCTCTTGCTCCCAGAACAACAGGAAAGACTCTACGGAGAATCTCTAGGGCCCAGACTTGGCCCAACCTCGGAAGACGAGGAAGCCGGTCTGACATCACTGCCGCTCCAGAGCACACCCGAAATAACTGGGAATGAAGAAAAATATCCCCTCTATCCCCCCCCCCCCCCCCACCGCCGCCGCCCACTTGGTTTAACCTGCTGCCCACAGGGAAGAGAAGGTCACATAATGAGGGCTCTGACACCGCCAGCACCTCCAAGAAGAATAACAAATATTGGTTCATCCACTTTATGTGCATAATAACGTCCTGTTATGTGTCGCACAAGCGACTTGTGCTCTCGATGCTTGGGTGTCGGTGTCAAGCCGGTTCCCGCTAGTCTGAGCCTGACAGCTCCGGGGGGGGGGGGTGATGCTGTGGTTAAAAAAAAGAAAGAAAAAAACCTCCTTCTCTTGTTGAGCTCCCCCCCCCCTTCTTCTTCTTCTCCTGGGAGATTCACCGGCTTGCACTCGTCTGTGGGCTGCTTTATTTTAACGGCGCGGCCGTGACAACACGCCGTCGCTCGGGCGGGCTGCTTGGGACGGACGCAGAGAGGCCTCGGCTGTACAACGCGCCCGGAGAGACGTCCGCCAAACAGGAGGTGTGTGGGCGGACTCGGCCGTCTCCCCTTTTAGAAACAGGATTATTTGCCTGTTCTGGGGGCAGATATGACTTGTTTCCTTGTCACGGGCACATGTGACAATTTCCCCACAAACAATAAAAGCCAGCGGATATCTCCGCGGGCAGCTGGCCGCTCTTCCTGCTCTGTGGCGGCTGCTCTGTTGTTGTGCAACGCCGCTGACCCCTGCCAGGAGACACACACACTTGGCCTGTGAGTCGCTTTTTTTTTTTTTTAAAGGGCCGCTAATCTTATCTAATGTATATTGCATAGCCACCCCTTTCCCCCGCCGCCCGCCCCCAACCACACACAAACCTTCCTTTTTCCTCACGACTCTCTCCCCGTCTCTCTCCCCCCCAAATGTTGCATAAAACATTGATAGTATTTTCGTAGGCAGTCTTTTCTTTTTCGTACTATCGACTTTATATAAAATGATATTATTTCACAATTTGAAAGGAGGCCAGTGGCGCCCTGGAGGCCGTTGAGGGAGCAGGCCGGTCGGCTCTGTGAACGCTCGGGACGTCACGACAGGGCCACGGTTTTTGGCCGTCGATAAGTTATGTATCATTATCGTATTGCGATTCTGTAAACATTGCGATAAGATATTCCAATTTTTTTTTATGTGATTTTATATTTTGTGTGGTTTAACGTTACGGTTCGTGTTCTACAGGTCTGTTGGTGTCCGACCTTGGTTTTTTTTTTTTTACATTAACATGTCCAAAAAAAAAAACGGCACATAATTGATAAGTCCACCGTCGGCCAACGCTCTGCAGCACTGCACCGTTCGTTTGCACCCAAGAAAACATGGATGTTTTAGGCAGGCTTTTTTTTTTTTTATTGATCACGTGAATTGATTTTCCACATCCCTAATAAATGTGTTATCCCTTATGCATGATATAAAGTGACATTCAGGGTTACCTCAAATCCATCAGGAAGACCACAGGGCAAAAAGGAGAGAGAGAAGGCGGTTAGAGGTGGTTTTACCAGAAGGAAAGTGGGACACAGCCAGGGCAGCGGGGCCAGAACATGAGCACATTTATTAGTCTGGAGGAAAAAAAAAAAAAAAAAAATTATTTAAAAGGCCAGTTTATTTTTTTTTTTCCTTTTCGGAAAACTTCAATACTCAACAGTATGCATGTGGCAGATGAGGCGTGATCTTGAGAGGGTTTTGAGGTGAAATTTATTTGATATTAAGATACAATGTGTAGACTTTTATGGCACAAAAGAATCTACAAAAAAATAAAGAAAAAGGCACAACATATCGTACATTCACTACTATGTCCCCTGAATATTCAAAAAAAAAAAAAAAAAAATCAGAAATATTTTTTAAAAGCAAGATATCTTTTTGATATAAATTTAAGTTTTAAGATTAACTCATGATCAAACTAGCTTTTTTTTTGTCCTTTCCATACGCAGACCCCCCCCCCCCCCCCTCCCCTAAATGACAGACTGAAACCATTGTTTTGGCGGTCGTTTTCTGGCGGGTTTGGACTCCACAGACAGCAGGCGCTGGAGGGGTTTTGCTTAAAGAGACTTTGGGAACACACTCCGGACTGAACTCGTTTCACACGTCGACGCCGCGTCAGTCTTTCAGACTACAAACACGTTATCTCCGCACAGTTGATGAGGTTTTGCTGGGGCTGGCGTTTGTTCCGTCTCCCGTGCATTTCTTTACAGGCTTAAATCGACACCACCTTCCATACCGACTCCGTAGCGTATTGCCATCTTGCCCAAAACACAAACAGACATGCGGTACGACAGCAGCAGCACCTCCTCTCTCCCTCCCCCCCCCCCCCCCCCCCCCCCCCCCCCCAGGCTACATGTGGACACCCAGCACTGAGGTGAAGAAGCGCAGAACCATCCACCCAGAGCCGTCGCTTTCCTTTGAGGCACGGCGTCCCGAGCCATGGAGCGCAGAGGAAGCGATGAGGGAAAAAAACTAAAAAACAAACACAGCAGCAAAATGAACCTTTTTTTCGATTTTGTGAAGAGCAACGCCCGGGATGACGCGCCGACGCGGCAGGGCCCGCGTGTGAGACGCGAGCTCGAACGCGTGCTGGTTGAAAAAGAACGCCCGGGTGTAGTAGACGGCAGTTCTCAAACCTACAACCCTACACGGCAAGAGCCACGCACTCACGTTCATGGCTGGCATCGCTCACCCCCCCCCCCCGCCCCTCTCACACACACACACACACACACACACACACACACACGCGCACGCAATTAAAAGACGACATTAACTCGGATTAGCAAACAAAAACTCGACACACAAAGGCAGCGATGATCTTCCCCCGCGACTCCACGACAAAAAAAAAATCCTAGACGACAATCAACTTTCATTCCTATACGACGGCTCTCTCTCTCTCTCTCTCTCTCTCGGCGACGAACGCCAAACCCACGCGTGTTAACCGTTAGCGGGGGCCTGTAGCGGCCCCCGACCAGAGAGAGAGGAGGAGGAGGAGAAGAGGTAGCAGGGGCCGTGGAGGTAATGCTGCGGGGGCTATGGGAGGTGCTTCAAAAGGGGGAGAGGGGGGGGGTAGGAGGGAGGCAGGAATGTGTTGTGCTGCTGGTGATGACGACTGCTGCAGGGGGGGGAGGGAGGGAGGCAGTGTTGTAAACAGACCTAGCAACACACACACACACACACACACACACACACACACACACACACACACACACACACACACACACACACACACACACACACACACACACACACACACACACACACACACACACACACACACACACACACACACACACGGCCGTGAGGAGGTGTGTTTTTTTATTTTCTCCCCCTTGCAGGCTCCTGTACTCCGTGGCCCCCTCGGAGAACCAGTGTAGTAAGGCAGGCCTCAAGGGTGCACTGGGAGAGCAGCGCCGAGCAGGAGGAGGAGGAGGAGGAGGAAGAGGGTGCTGCTGCTGGTGACAACGAAGAAAAAAAAAAAAAAAAAAAGAAAACAAAAGCGTCTGGGTGTAGCACCATCTGGGGCTGTTTTTCTGTATGCGAGTTCCCCCCCCCCCCCAAGGAGATCCTCGAGGAAAGAGAGAGGGGGGGTGGGGGTGTGGGTTGGGGGGGTGGGGTTGGGTAGGGTGTCTTATGTGTATCTGCGGGTACGTGCGGAGACTCTCCGTGGGTGTTTGTTTGTTTTTGACGTGAGGGCCAATCAACGAGAGCGCTGCGAGCACTTTCCAGAGGATCCGTCCTTCAGCTGAACAAAGCCTGCAAGGATCTGTCCAGAGCAGCGAGCGCTTGGGGAGGGAGGGACACGTCACGGCAACGGCATCCACCGCACCTGGGTGAGCGCAAGTGGCCGTGCGTGTGCATGAATTCACTGGTGTTTGTGCTTGTGTCTATGCATGCGCGTGTGTGTGTGTGCGTGCGTGTGCGTGTGTGTGTGTGCGTCATGTGGGATGGTTTTGCTCGGGACAGAAAGTGAATACCTGTACGGACACGATTGTCGGGTGTGAAAATAAACGCAACGCTTTGGGAAGCCGGGGTTTGGACTGGTAGGTATAGGTTAACAGGCATTAGTGAACTCTTAACGAAGGGCCAAAGGCAAGAAAAGACATGATTGGGATGGAGCCGTCGGGAGACACGGATCACGGCGCTACGGAGCAGCTTTGACACGGGGGGGGGGGCGGGGACCACGCTGGATGGGATGGCAGGAAGCAGACTTATGAGGAATGTTTTGGAGACAGAAAATGGCCACAAACTAACTGGAGGAGGGAGGAGGAGGAGGAGGAGGAGGAGGAGGAGGAGGAGGAGAGACAAATGGGGTGCAACCGACTACAGAGAAAGTGATTCCCCTGAGCAGGACAGTAAAGGTGGGTCTAACACCTGCCGCTGTGGAATCAAAGCGAGAGTAAAAACGCTGAAAGGAGCCGCGCTCTCGCCCTCCACCACCACCACCACCGACGACGGCGCCGCCGCGGGGCGACCCTCCTCCGTCCGAAAGATCTAAATTAACCGGAGCCTTTATCAGCTAAGATCGTGTCACTTTTTTTTTTTTTCCTAGAAATCAATTCCCCAGTGGATAGAAATGTCTATGATTGGGTTGCAAGTCGGGGACCTGCTCGGCGGAGACCCCCTCCTCGGCAGCCGGAATCAGTCAAGGTGGAGGGGCCCCCCCTGGGTGAGGGGGGGGAACCCCTCCGCAGTCTTCATCACTGTTGGCCTCATGGTCGTCCGTTCATAAAATCCGTGGGGTGCGTTCACTCGGTGGCCGCGCAGGTCCCCCGCACGTCGCCCTGCCGGCGGAGCTGTGGCGGGAGAGAGGGGAGACAGAGACACACACACACAGGTGAGACAGGCTACCTGCTGGTTTAAAAATAAAAAATAAAATGTAATCTGGATCAAGTTGATCCGGATTTTGGAACTCCCATGTTTTGCTACGCAGGATCACCTGATCCATCGTACTTTTATGTTAAGGGACATTGGTGATCCAGATACCACATTCCAGAATAACCGACTGAAATCCACCTTTTCCGATGGTATCAGGATAATTCAGTTTTTTTTTTGGCTCAAATAGATCCCAAACAGAGTTCAAAGTTTTGAAAAACCCAGAGGGCAGGTTTGATCTAGATCCAACGCAAGATCTGATCTTAATCCCTCTTTCGCTTTTGAAAAACCCATTTCCAAGATTGGATCCAATCCGTGATCCGAAATCCCACTGGATTACTTTTGGGAAAAACCGGGCCGGAGACAAACAAGCGGGGACAGGTCCGGAGAATGCATGCGTGCACAAGTGAAGTTCTGCAGGAGCGGCCGCTAAATACTGTGAAGGAGAGCGCTTTGGCACATGGTGTTCACAGGTACAACGCTGCTATTTTCTACCTCCGTCCAAAGATGATTCTCATTTCCCGTGTAATAAATCAAATGCAGTTTTTAGTGGGTTTTTATTTTTTTTCTCTTCCCCCAAAAGTCACTAAAGCTGCTCCCGTCTCGGACCTTGTTTGTCTTGCGATAGATAAAAGCATCGCTTTCAGAATCCCCTGGGCCCAGGGCTGATGGCTGGGAGAAAGTCAATTAGCGGTTCAATCTGATAGCCGAACACCTTAATGGGTCGGTTCAACTGTGGCCCTAAACAAAGGAACAGACAGGTCTGATGAAACGGAGGAGGGACGATTTATCCCGCCACTTCTCCGTCCTTTCCGCCCGGCCTCCCACCGGCAGCGTTCCTCAATCACAGCGCGGGCTGCCTTTCTACTGCAGAATCCCATTTGTATGTTAATGAGAGCCATCTTGAAGACCCTGCCCAGCCCAACACACACACACAGTCACACACACACACACACACACACACCAATGTGAAAACACCAGCCCGCCTCCAGGCCGCCCGTGGATTGGCTCCATAACCGGGTGTTTCCACTCACCCGGTGAAGGCTCCACAGCCCCAGCCACCGACCGACAATCGCTGCGGGCCGCTTTAAGACTTTAAGACACCGAGACCAAAGCTCACCTTAAGTGCGGGCTCTGCGCGGATCCTACGTAATGGGGCCCGGTTCGGGTGGCTTTAGATGTAACCAGCAACCCTACCTGCTACAGTGACCCTGGCTGACCCCTGGAGCCTAGGGGCCAGGCTCACCAGCCTTCGCCCCCCTAATCACAGCCTTCTTTGATGGCACCTGCCTGTTGACTCACTCGGGGGGGTGGGGGGTGGAGGGGGGCGGGGGGGGAGGGGGAGATGGCTAACACATGGCTGGGCAACCTGTGAAGAGTGTGGGGATGGGGTCCAGGCACAACGCAGTGGTAGACGACCAGGAATGTTTGAGCTGGGTCCGGTCTGGCCCCAGTCTTTGTTCTCCTTATATGGACAAAACATCCCACAGCTGCAAATCGGAGAGGAGCTGACAGTGGGGCCGGCATGTTACAGCCTCGACACAGGACGACTGCAGCGGGGCCAAAAGAAACACATTGTCCCCCGCTCTGACACGCACCGACCATTGTGGTTCACAGAGACGGGTACAATGCCCAGGTAGGCATCTTTTGTGAGTCCTCGTCTCCCTGCACTCCAATATAGAAAGAGCTGTGGCGATCAAGTGAAAGTGCACTTTTTTTTATCGTGTATCGGCCGATAAAAGCAGTGTCGGCTCCAAATATCGGCAGCCCGTATCGGTCATCGGCCCTCAAAAAAAAAAAAATCCATATGGGTCGATCCCTAAAGTGCACACAAACACAGTGGACCAATCAAACAGTGACACCGCCGTAGAGAGAAGACGTGGAGGTGGAAACGGCCCAGGGGGGCAGAAGACAAGCCCCAACGTGGCTACAGAAGGAGGAGGAGGAGGAGGGGACCGCCTATACGCGCTCCAGAGGCTAGCGAGGCCTCCGGCGGGGTGAGACTTACACACAGCCAGCCGCAGACCCTACAGTCTGGCTGCTCTTCTGCAGCCTTCGTAGCCCCGCACAGAGCCCTTCTCACGGGTCTAGACGCAGAGATCAGAACAGACAAAACCCGGAGGGCCAGCGGGCCCGACGGAGGAGGAGACACTTTGAACGGGGTCTGCAGAAGCTTACGTTTTGACAGATGTGGTGAGTCGTTTCTGGAGAAGTGAACCCACCCCCTATGCCAGGGGTGTCAAACTCAAACTGTACACAGTGGGCCAAAATTGAAGTCTTGGACAAGTCGACGGGGTGGGGGAGGGGGTTGCGGGATTGCGATCTGTCGGAGTTGACGCGCCAGGGTTAGCGTGCCAAGACGCGCGTTGAAATGCGATATGCCGGCGGTCCAATTGCTTTACATTAATTGGGGACATTACATTGTAACAGGGTCCGTGGTCGGAATTGTTGCCGGGGGAGGGGGGGGGGGAGGGGGGGGGGGGGGTAAGGTACGGGATTACGGGCTGCCGGAGTTGACGCGCCAGGGTTACCGCGCCAAGACGCATGTCAACGTGTTAACGCTGAAATGCCATATGTCGGCGGGCCAGTTCTGGTAGACCTTAGATATCATCTGGTGGGCCGGATTAGATTACACTCCGAGCCGGATTAGGCCCGCGGGCCGTACGTTTGACACCCCTGCCCTATGCTGTACAAAATGTAAAGAGTCTAAATGAACAGAAAGCGTTGAGGTTCACCTCCATGGAGGAGGACAGCAATGCGGTACCAGCACACACTTGGATAGCCCGTGTAGACCAATCCTCAACTCTTCATGTGAAAACAGACAGTTAGGTTTTAGCCAGGTTGAGGAATACCTTCCAACGGTAACTTGGAATGATATTAGAGATGTAAATATATATTTACTAAAAGTTAAATCCTATTTTTGCCATTGTACAACAATGCATTGCAAACTCATTGCATTACGCATCTTATCCACCTGTGCGAAAGTAATCGTGGCATTCAGGAGCAGTAAAACCACTAGCTTTCACTTCTCCCTTATCAGAAACACAAGATTAATTTATTTGCATGCCATGATAATATAATAAATATTAATGGGGCATTATGTTGAATATACAAATGTCAAAAAGATACGCCTGTAGACATTGTTGAAACATTTAGCCATGTACTCTGGTGTTGTGTTTTTTTAGCACTGCAGCATTATGCTGAATGACTTTCCAGTTATGTAAATCCGAGTCATAAAGTTGCCCTAGTTTGATTTAAGGTTTCACCTCCACTTGCAGCGAAGGTATGAGTGACAATTTAAACGCCGTGACATGCACCCAGCTCGTTAACGTCCAAGAAGCACCCTGTAGAATCTTATCGTGTCAAAGGAGCACAGTCAGACAGTGGTGCTACAGCGGGTTAAAAGTGTGAAACGGTGTCATTTAAAAATAGTTAAACGGTGTCATCCGAACACACTCTGGCTTGAATGCAAATACGTCAGTGCGCTTCGGTTTCAGCCTCCTCCATAGCGCTTCTCCTGCTTTCCTACACCAATCCTCACCGATTAACCTGACGAGACACCAGAATAAAAATAAACTAAAAACGGTCCGCTGCGTTAATGTCTCTGGCGCCGCGTCAGCGAGCCGAGCCAAGCCAAGCCGAGCCAGAGGGCTGAGCGAGAGGCTTCACAAGCCGCTCTGTGCACCTGGAGCCGGTGGCAGTTTGCGGTTCGCGAAGGCGGCGGCGGCGGCGGCGGCGGTTCAACTGGGAGCACAAACCTCCTCCAGCTCCTTCTGCGTCTCCGCCTCCATCCGTCGGATGTCCTCCATGGTCAGCTCCACCCACTTGTCGATCCAGCAGAAGAGCTGGCGGTGGAAGTTTGTAAAGATCCTCTTCTCTTGCTGGAGGGGGGGAGAAAAAAAAACACAGACGCTGGAGAGAGAGTGGCTCTGCACAGACAACGACGATGCCAGAAATCATGTGATTTAATTGCTTCCTTCAGAATCATGCAGTTAGCATTTGGGTAGGATTTAGATTCACTTCGTCTCTGGAGTCATTGAGAAATTGTCAGCGGTGAATAATAAATAAGCCGTCTAAAGTGTAGACTTCACTGGATCGCAGCCTCCGATTAACAAGAAAGGACTAATTTAAGATAAGATTAGGATTAACAACACCCATGATAATTATCGTCACAATCAGAGCCTCAAGCTCGCCAACCTTGTGAATGAAGTTCTCCATCTTGGTCTGCATGCCCCACCACTTGAACTTGACTGTGACCAGTTTGTAGGCACACATCTTTGGGCAGTCGTTCTTATTGTCCAGCTCACTCTGTCGGCAAAGCAAGAGCGACACAAACAGCCCAGTTATGCTTCCTCCTTCTCCAAAAATCACGCACGCACGCACACGCACACACACGACCCAACGCCAAAAGTTAAGGCAAACTTTCGGAAGTGTGGAAACACACCAGAGTAAAAAACGATTTTGTACTAATCGCTGGGTTCAAATACGAAACGGCATCAATTCCTAATGCTCGGGGTGTGCAGCCTGCTGAAATAATTATCAATGACGACGTGCGGCGCACAGATAAAAAAGCCCCCCCCCCCCCCGCTAATCTACAACGCACTCTCTAAACCCGTCTCCCTCTCGCACCCTCTGCCTCCCTCTCTTCACAGGGACACCGTGCGGGTGTGTGTGTGTGTGTGTGTGTGTGTGTGTGTGTGTGTGTGTGTGTGTGTGTGTGTGTGTGTGTGTGTGTGTGTGTGTGTGTGTGTGTGTGTGTGTGTGTGTGTGTGTGTGTGTGTGAGTAGGGAGCAGAGCAAAGTGGATAAACTCTAGATGAAGGCACCGTTTCCCTGCCGGTGCCCCGACAGCAACACCGCTCCCGACAGGCGAGCTTTTGTGGCCGTCAAACGCCAGATAAAGTGGCGCTCGCCCCACGATAACGGGCGGCGGCGGCGGCGGCGCCGTCGCGCAAAGCCGGTTACATTATTAACACCTAGGACCTGCTTGGGTCTCGCACACACGCGCACGCACGCACGCACGCACACACACAGACGTTTAATTAATCACTTCTTTCTGGCTCGGCATCACTTCTTTCTGCCCCCCCCCCCCCCCCCCGCCCGCCCCACACCCCTGCACCCGGCCCCCCATAGCGCTACCACACAAATGTTTGATGCTGCGATCACAGAGTCAAGCGATAGGGGGGTGGAGGAGGAGGTGGGGGGGGAGTGGGGTAGGGGAGTGAAGTGGAAGGAGGGGAGGGGGTGGGGGTGGGGGTGGAGCAACATTTCTACATTTGTGGTGGATTTAGAAAAGTTTGGATCATAATAAAAAAAAAAAAATTTAAAAAAAAAAGAACTCGACATAAAAATGATTCCACATCAAAACGCAAACGGTGACATTTCTCCTCTCCCCCTTCGCCGTGCCCCACTCAAAGCTGCAGTTTTCAGAAATACAAAGGCTACCGATAGGCAGCCATGTGTGCACGCGGAGATAGACAAGAGTTCCGCGGCTCCCGGAGGCGGGCAGAAATTGCGCCTCTGTTCTCGCTGAACTCATTTCCCCTTCTTGAAAAAATAAATAAAAAATAAATAAAAAAGAGAAAAGAAGTACAAAAAAAAAAAAAAAAAAAAAAAGGTGCTTGTCCGCAGTGGATGGGAAAAGTGATCCAATTAAAAATCACACAAAAAGTTGTGCGTCTCTTAGTGAGACTTCTTACACGCCGTTTGGCTGCCTGGGTTCCACGGGAGCGTTGGGAGGTGGAGGAGAGTTTTCCGTGATAAAAGTCCGGAGAGAGGCCCCACTACAGCATGGAAACTCTCCTGAGTCACACGGGGCCCGCTGCACGTTAGCGCGCTGCCAGGACCGGCAGACACACGGTGGACAGACATACCCACGCCTGCCACCGTGACACTTTAGTTTGTCTGCATGCCCTCAAGTCAAAAGAGCTACTGTGTAAAATTGAGAACCAGCGACAGCCACATGTCCTCCAAGCACACACAGACAGACCGACAGACCCCACACTGCCAGTTACAAACGCACACACACACACACACACACACACACACACACACACACACACACACACACACACACACACACACACACACACACACACACACACACACACACACACACACACACACACACACACACACACACCTGCCAGTCGGGTCCGAGGGGTCCTCTGGCCGTCTTGACGGACTGGAACATAGCGGGATCCTCGTCCGCCTTGTAATCCTGCACAGAGGAAGAGAGAACCATTCAGAACCATAGACATGGACACAGCCAACGAGAACCGCGCCCTCCGGCCACGGCGTGTGTGAGTCAAAGCCACCGGGCGTGGACCGGAGGCATCTGGGACCCCCCCGGAGGGCCCAGGCTCTGACACAGCGGCTCTGGAGAGCGAGAGGGGGAGGCAGTAGGAGACGGCAGTGGTACTCCTAGTCCTATCGTGCAATATAGCCAAACAACATCGTTTGTTTTTCCACAGCGAGGGCTAAAACGCAACCCTGGTACATCAACAGTGTTTAAGCATGTTTTAAAAAAAGTCAAATATGTCAAAACACGGATTCCCACAACTATGACCTACACAAACATGAACCGTGTGCAGGACTGCATGCACACATTCAGACGTGCGTGCGCAACCTTAAACTTTCTTTGTTTGAGTCAGAGTTTCTTTTGACAGTGCTCACAGAGAAGACTTCACACGACTGACGGGTAAAAATGAAAGTAAAAAAAACACAACAACACCAAAAAACAAAAAAATAAATAAAATGGTTCTGAAATTAGCCTCGGCTCCGAGGGCCCAGCGACTTTTAATAAATCATGACCCGCCCGCAGGCGAAAACTACTTTTCAGGGTCGACACGCAGGAGCCAAGTGAGTGGAAGAGGCTAGCTACCCAGCCACACACACACACAAAATGTAATTTGGATGCTCTGATGTTGAGAGCTCCATCACTATAACAATACACCCGCTGCACTAATGAGGTCTGTGAATCGATGTGCGTGCCGCGCTAGCCGAAGAGAACTCCCGCACTACGAAGACACGGTGGGAGAGGGGGGGGGGGGCGGGCGTGGGAGAGCAGCCAGAAGGGGGAGAGATGAGTGTGTTTGTCTAGTTCCGGCGTATGGCGCGCGCTGTGAGCCTTAATTACACTAACAAACTCATCTATGCTGGCGGTGCGCCCCCGGGCCCCGCGGCCATGCCTCAGGCTGGGTGCTGATAGGGCCCTCAGACACAACACAATGCACCAGCAAGGCAGGCACGTCTGCATCGTTAAACACACACACACACACACTGTTGCTCAGGCGAATATCTGCAAGCACACGCACATCACCGTTCGCCGCTCACGCAAATAACCGCGCGCGCGCGCGCACGCACACGCGCGCACGCGCACACACACACACACACACACACACACACACACACACACACACACACACACACACACACACACAGAGAGTGTGCTTACCCACATGCAAACGGCAATGAGGCAATGCCTAGTCAGGCACCGGCAAGAGAGTGTAACATTTTTAACATGGGCGTAAGGAGGATAAACATGAGTCTGTGCATGTTTTATTCAGGGAGAGGTCAATTAAGAGGTACACTGGGTAAAGAGTTGACCGACCGGTAGGCCGATGTGTAGGCTTTGAGAGATTGTTGATTTGTCCCATGAACACTTTAGCCACGGGTACCGGCTACAGCTCATCGCAGAGAAAGCTCTACTCTGCGGGAGAAAATCGAATATTCATTTCAAGCTAGCGGATTGCTTACTTCATGCTTAATAAATACCAAAGTAAACGGAACATGTTTACTGAGAAATTAATTACACTGCGAGGAAGGAAATCTAGTGGTTAAGGGGGTTTGACGCTCAACCGAAAGATGGCATTCAGCCACAATGTCTCCATTTTACCTGCAGGCATCCTTGAGAAAAGAAGCCTCGCGCTATGTTGACTGATAAATGACATGCATCATAAAACAAGTCGCTGTTGCTTTGGAGAAGCGCATTGTTAATTAATGCCTCCGTCAGGAGTCTACATTACATTTTCATTCATTTTGATAACAAGCGTTCAACATTTGTGCAACATTTATTTCCCCGTAGATCTGCTGTAGGGAGAGTGGATGGGGCCATTTCCCCCTGAAGCTCTATGAACTGTTTCCTTGTACAGTATGAAATGCACTACTAACCCACCACACACAACTAAAATAATGAATTTGTCAAGTCAACAGTGCAGATTCAATTAGGTTTGGTTAGGCGTGCAATGAACAGGCACGTCCACAAGGGGGTGCCGGAGAGAGATCACATTTGGGTATCAGAGGTTCAACCTACACTGGAATCCACTTGACTGTTGTCTGCGATGTCAATGGGCACCACGTCGACGGTCTTCCACGTGGCCTCGTCCAGTTTGTGCACCTGCAACACAACAAACAAACAAACAAACAAACCTTATTAGGAGAAGAGTCTCCCAGGTTGAAGCCTCTAAGCCCCGGTCAGACCTCTCAACGTGTGCAGAGTTCTTATGTGTAGGAACGCTGAAGGGAGACTCACATTTTCTAACAATCCAGTGTCGGGTTTGTGCCACGTCTCAATCTTGATGAAGAAGTCGTCTTTCATGTACTCGTTCTGAAAGGCAGATCAAAACATCGTCCTTCACTATTTCTGGTCACGGAAGGCGATGCTGGTCAGGCCCTATTTCCCTTTGCCACCGGTAAATATGTGCCGTGCGTTAATATACTCACCGTCACAACTGGATGAGCACCACACATGAGAGAAGAGGGGGACAAAGAGAGAGATATGAGATTTATGATATATAAAACACATGCAATATACACAAAGAGATCTACACAACACAAGGCATAAGGACAAGGAGATCCGGGGAACTGGGTAAAGTACAGGAGAGAACAGACGGAGCCAGGATGAGGGATCTCACTCACTAGTTCGGCAGTAGGGATAGGCATTCCAGGCGGTCTCATGAAAGACCAGGGAGCCTTCAGGGGCAAGCATCTGCAGGTACTTGGGGACTTTGCTGCAGGACGGGGAGGAGGGAAGGGACAGGAGGGAGAGGACACGTCGTCACGCTTCGCCCACTGGCCTCATGCATGGTTTCAGTGTGGGGTAGAGCTGGGGCGCACTTCACACAGATACAACAGTGCCACTATGTGGCCAACTAACGCCATTACACTGCCCATGGTGGCTCCGGGCCGTCATGTCGGTGGAAGGGGGTTACGGGCGACGGTGGCCAGGTTACCTTGCTAGATGGTAGACCTTGTGGGTGTACTGTCCCTTCTCCTCGTCCTTCTCGTAGGGCTCGTTCTTCAACACTTGAATGCCTTCGCCGCCGCCAGTTTCATTTTTGCTGGCCTCGGCCACCGAGAACAGCTGGCCCACCTGATACTGGAAGGGGAAACACGGCGCCTCAGCAAACAAGCGCTTTGTCAAACAGCCCTTATCGACTAGAGAACGGTGGGAACCTGGTTAGGTTATTGGACTCTGTGAACTCAATGGTCTATGCTTCACAGATGTTCAGGTTTACACTAGCCGAATCATGGTAATTAGGAAAATGCACACAATAAGAAAAGCATTTTAGTGCTGCCCAGATTTTCTGTTCGATTCAACAGTTGAACTGATCAAAGGCGCTGCTGTGTTGATCGCTTGGCAGACATCGCTTGAGACATATACACACACACAACTATCAGATCTGCAGAATCAGTGCAAATAAAATCAGGTTGTGGTACCGTGAAACTCTAGGTTCAGAGGCTTGCATAAGTGAGAACATGAGTTGGCAAGGTCAAAAGTCTATTCTGGTTGACTGTTGGCTCGCGAGCCAGGCAAACCACACCCTGAGTTTACAGGCAATATTTGCATCCCTCCAAACAAGTAAACAGATTGCAGGCCAATATCCGTTTCCTAACAAAAACATATTTCTTTGTTTGGCTACACTTCTGTTGCGAAAAGGTTCAGAAGGATTCTTTGGAGGGAGTCTCCCTTCCATGATACGAGTGGGCTTCGATAAGTGGGGCTAATTGCAGGAACATTACTATATAAGGCAAGAGCGGACAAGCCAGCATTCACCACAAACAAGGGAAACATCCACCGTAGCGCTCAATCTCATTCTGAAGGCTTATGTTAATACTTTGAACCAGCAGCCTATTATAAGCTGCTTGTTAACAAAGTCCTTACTAGTATCAGCGACAGGAGGGATAAGGAAAGATCAACTCACTAACATTGCGGGTTTCCGAGATAAAGCCTAGGACAAATATTAAGACAAACGTAAGTACTCACCTCTTCAACACTACAAGGTAAAACCACGCGGCTGGAGGGAAAACACAAGGAAGAAGTGAACATTAGAAAACGTACATAGTTGCACAAATCACAGTTAAACAAACACCTTTTCCAAACAACCACAAGCTTCTGTCAGGCTGAACTCTTAGAACTTGAATATGTGCTATACATCAACGCATGACAGCTCTTCTGCACACAGCTTGTCACCAAAGAGGCCTGCTGTGGTCACACTTCCTGAGGAAAGAATTACTACCCAGAAGCCGTTTAGACAGTGCTGATTTCAGCTGAATACGGCTCCATCATAGTCACCGCACTCCAGGGCTAAACCCAGGCCTGAGAACGAGCAGGGCGTGTTTGGTGGTGTTTGAGGAGCGCCATGAGAAGAGCCAGGAGGATACAAATGGTTGGCAGACCTATGTTAAAATGTTTCCACATCCAGACTCAATAACTAACCAGAGTGGGGTATTAGAGGGGAAATACGTTTGATTAAGTAAATAAACGTTGGTCACATTCTGATAGGAGGTTTCAGGCCACATAAAGCATCAACACAAATTCCTGGAACAAATCCTAAAACAGGAACAGGAAAATGACACCAGCTATCCTGGCCAAAGAGGCTTTCATTGAAAGGAGTACACACCCACAACACAGCTGGAACGATGAACAAATACACATTATTCCCCTGAGTTTGAGGGTGGACTGTGGTCACATATGCTACAGTCTACTGAGCTTTTCTATTTTACAAATAATTGCATTCTTCACAGTCAACAAATTAGTCCTGCTATTGTCAGCAGCGTACTGATATTGTGACATCAAATCATGAACCCCATTATGATGATTAGGCAATTGCATGGCATGATGCCTGTCTGCCTCGTCATAGCATTTCACAGTCAAGAGCAAGTCATTAAGTAGACAACTGACTGAGTATTATAACTGCATATTGGAATTGGCGTATTACATAATAACCAATATATTTTTTTAAAAAGTTGCTTAACAGAACTCCACATTTTGGCTAAATGAGTTGTTCTTGCCATTTGGTATACATTAAAGGCTTTTACAAGCCTCACAACATGAGGCCACACCACGAAACAAACAGAGGAGGTTGTATCGATTGGTTTTAATTGATCCAAACCCTCTCGTAATGACAGCTCCAGTTCAAAACACACCCTGACGTGTGGCGGTCGGTCACCTGCTAATAGAAAGCCACTTTAAATACACACGCATAACAGCTCCCAACTGAGCAGTAGAAGACTCAGGTCTGGGGGAAAAAAAACCCGAAGATTAAAAGATGAAAACAATAAAGAAAGCCATCTTCGTAGTATGAGACAGCAATGCACTTAGTTAGCAATGGAGTGAGATGAGTCTTGTTTCTGGAGACACGGAGTAATAACTTCACCTCCCCGGGGGGGGATGGACCGCGGACTCTGTGCTCCACACTAACTCGTGGGTGTCGTCTCACTATTATTATTATATTATACTACAAAACCATCGACTTGTTTTTAATGAACCAATCCGGTGAGCTAGCTAAAGTTAGGTCCTGTGCTAAGGTTAGCCACCTAGCTACCAAACCCAAACGACCACCAGACTTAAAAAAAAAATAACACAACAATAAAGATGTAGCTAAACCCCAGAATAACAAAAGCAGGTGAACCCGACGAAAACCCCCACGCACAAATCAATAATAAAAAACAACAACAACAACTTCTTAAATCAACGACTCCCATTCGCTCCCAGCGGCTCCCGTTAGCCGCACCGTTAGCTTAGCTTAGCTCGTCGGTTAGCACTCCCGGGGTGTCGGGCTGCCGGCGCGGCGTCAACACACGCCGCCTCCCGGGGGTCAGTATCACCGGGGACACCCGGACACCACCACCACCACCACCACCACCACCACCACCACCCAACGGGGGGGGGGGGGACCTGTCAGCCGGGGCCCAGCGGGGCTGTCAGCGCCGGTAGGCCGGACCCCGGGACCCCGGGAGACCCGGGACCCGGCGCTGGAGCGCTCCTACCCCCGCTCCGTCTGCCCCCTCGTGTGACATCCCCACAGATACAGCCTCGGATAAAGTTTAAATCGAACGGATAAACATCGACAGAGTGACGGAAGATGACACGCCGTCCGCCACTCGGCTGATTGATGCTTTAGATCCGACGTGAAACAACACTGTGGATGTATTAAATTGCACTTACTATTCCTTGATGAGAACCATGGCAGCTTTTTTCGCTTCAGGTCTCTTCTGTGTACTCCCGCTGACGTCATGCGCCCTTATGAACGGATCATGCGCGCTGGCCGGCGTTGCCAGATTGGGCCAGATTTCACCAGCCCAATCTGGCAACACTGACTGTTGTGCTGCAGCGCGCTGCAAAGCCGGTCAGGAAATCGGTCCCGATCTGGCAACCCCGGCGCCGGGCCCTCTGCGCTGTGATTGGCCGAGGCCGAGGTAACGGAGAGACCTTCCGTTGTGTTGCGCGGTGACGCCTGGAACCTGACGTCACCCGCGCTGCCGCCCCCGGTGCCCACCGGAATGGTACCGGAATGGTTACGCACTGCTCACTTAGGATTTGCAACGTCGATTATGACGCAAATGTGTGATTATGCATAGTGTGTGTTATGGAATGCAATGTTCGACAGAACCAGAATACGATCAACTGTTTTTTTGTTTTTGTCGTTTGTGAGTTCATTCTAAGCTCATGTTAGTTATTTGTTGACTAGAGGATTCTAGGAAGATGCGTTGAGGTGGTGGTCGGTGCGTCTTTTTGATCCCATCTAGTGCAGTGTACGTCCCGGATTCATTGATTGAATCATATGAGGCCAAGACTACAAGAAAGCAAACATGATTTCTTTTTTATTTAAACCATTTACTGATAAATGACAGATGGTTGTCATGGAAATTCCATGTTCAATCTAAAAAAAATCATGGGCTAAAAAGTCATACATGGTAATTAACATTGAATAGCAAGAGAATGCATGCCCCGGAGCAGACACTCAATTCACAAAGAAATCAGGCAAAATGCCTTTTTGATTTCAATAAAAAATATTAAATCTTTTTTTCACTCTTTCATCTTTACATGGTACAGATTTCTTCACTTTTTTAATAATATAAAACGTGTAATACTGATTGTGAAACACTGGAATTAATTTACAAAACATAATAATTATAATATTAATAACAATAACAAACAATAACCATAACCATAATAGTTCAAAACAAAACCAAAACAGAATGAAGTAAAACAGTTAAGAGCTGTTTGCATCTTGGCCCACGCAGACAGCAAGGTTTTTGGAGGATTGGCATTTACATCTACCTGACACACAGTTACACACAAACACAGTATCAGGTCGTTGAGTATTTCTCATTGCCATTTACAGTGTTATGGGCACAATGACAAGACACATTCCAAAGCATACATGTGCCTCTGGGGGAACACACTCATTGACCGAACCAATCAAATGCTTTTTTTTTTTTTAAACTGTGGACCTTGGAGTTTGGTAGACCGACAGTGGAACCTTGAAATTCCTTCTCCCTCCTCCTTCTCCTCCTCCTCCACGTCGTGGTAGATACCTTGTAAAAGTATAGGGCCATTTAAAGTGTCTCAGCATTTAGAGGAAGGGAAGAATCGGCCCGGGGACAGGAACTTGTACCCGTTGCCCGAGGGGAGCCGGATGGAGCGCGCACCAGGACTGCTGCTGGTGGAGATGGTGGGCGAGGGCGACACCTTCCTGTGTCCGTTGGACGAGTTCCTGCCGGCCCTGTCCAGCGACTGCAGCCCCAGCTCCCGCAGCTCCAGGCTGTCCTGGCCGTCGCTGGGCGAGCAGCGGCGAGGCGACAGGTTGAGCAGGCTCAACACGTCCCTGTTGGTGGAGCCCAGCACCCCCGGGGCCCCGTGCACGCCCTTCACGGGCCCCAGGTGGTGGTGGTGGTGGTGGTGGTGGTGGTGCTGCTGATGGTGATGGTGCTGCTGCTGCTGCTGCGCCGCCGCCGCCGCCGCCGCGTTGGCCCAGAAGGTCTTGAGGTTGTGGATGGCTTGGACCTTCTCGTCGATCACCCCCCGCCGCAGCCGGTCCAGGTCGGGGGCGCCGTCGGCCGAGGTGGAGCAGGCGGAGCCGGTGGAGGAGTAGGACAGGGCGGGGGAGGGGGCGCTGCCGCCCGGGGACTGGTGGCCCGAGCTGGGCGACACGTTGCTGGGCGAGCGGGAGATGTGGCCGCTGTACGGCGAGCTGGGGTACTTGAGCTTGAAGGCGGCGTGGCTGTCCAGCGAGGGCGAGGGGTGGCTGCCGTCCCGCTGCGAGGACTCGGAGGCGGCGGGGCTGTTGTACCCCGAGCTGATCTTCTGCAGCGAGGAGGAGCGGGACGGCGGCTTGGGCCGCGGGGACGACTGCGCCCGGCCGCTGGCGCCGCTGCTGGGCCGGCTGAACGCGCTGCTCTCCGACGAGCGGAAGGCGCCGGCGCTCCGCGCCGAGGCGTTCCCCGCCGCCGCCGCCGCCGCCGCGCCCGCCTCCGCCCCGGCGCGCTGCAGGCTGCCCACCGCCCGCAGGTGGCTCTGGGTCTCCTCCAGGATCTTCTGCGCCAGCTCCTGGGGGTCCAGGGGGACGGTGGTCTTCTCCTCCTGGGACTTGACCGTGCTGTCCGTCTCCGTGCTGGACTGGTCCGACTCGCCCGTGTCCGAGCTGCTCACCTTGCCCACCACCTTCTGGAAGGGCGAGTTGGGGCCGGGCACCAGGCAGGTCTTCACGGGGGAGGTGGGCGTGCTGACGCTGCCCCTGGAGGACATGGTCACGGCGTAGCCCCGGCCGGCCGCGGGGCCCGGGCCGCACGCCACCCCCCGGCCGCCGCGGTGGTGGTGGCGCTGGCCGTGTCCCGGGGGCAGGGGCAGCGAGTCGCAGTGGCTCCCCAGCGGCTCGCTGCTGATGATGGAGAAGCCCTCGTACTCCTCCTCCTCGCCGCGCCCGGGGCCCCCCACGGCGGTGGCGGCCCCGTGCGGCGAGGAGCGGCTGCGGGGCACGTGGGGGTGTTTGTGGACGGCGTAGTGCGCCGTGGCGCCGCCGCCGCCGCCGCCGCCGCGCTGCCGGTGGCTGAGGAAGTCGCAGTCCGACTTGGAGGCGAAGCTCATGGTGGAGGCCACGGAGCTGAGGCTGTAGACGGAGATGGCGTCGGAGGCCAGGTTGTCCAGGCACGGCGGGGAGAAGGGCAGGCTGGGGTAGCCCATGGGCAGGGGGTTGGACACGGACTGGGCGGACGCCAGGGACTCCAGGGACGAGGAGCTGTCCAGGCTCAGGCGCTTGGGCAGTTCTGTCGAGTCTTAGAACGAAAAGAAAACAACAGTAGGTCAGTGATCCACAAAAGAACAAAAGCCCAATGCCAATTTTTTGGTATTGGTATTTTTGGCTTTAATATTTATTTGTATTTATTTGTATTAAAAAAAAGACAAAATCTTACCAAAGAGTGCGAGCAGAGACTGGAGGGCAAAGTGCAAGGTGCGGCGATTGGCTAGCTTGCCTGTTTTCAGCACCACCTCCTCCTGGCCTACCTCACACAGGTCGAAGCCTGCAGGTCGGAAAATAACAAAGAACACGACCTTTAGGAAGCCCATGGGTTGTTTTGGTGTGTATGTGTGTGTGTGTGTGTGTGTGTGTGTGTGTGTGTGTGTGTGCGGTTGTCCATTGTGATGGAAAAAAATCAACATGTTGTTCAGTTTATAACTTAGGCCTTGTTTTCTAAATTCGCGTATTGTCTTGCCATCCTGCCTTTCCCCAGAGTCGTCTATTTATTGGCCTTTGTGCTCGGTTCGGCCACCTCACCAGTGAACGATGTCGTCAATGTGCTCTGGTCTGCTGTCCCACCGTCCTCATCTAAATCTGTCTCTCTGTTTTCATGTGTCTTTTAGCTAGGTGCTGTCTTTCTTGGCCAGGGCTCATTTGTAAAAGAGACTACTGTCTCAATGTGCGTCCTAGACGCAATATCTGTTAGAGGAAATTGCCACAACACCACGACAACATGCTTGCATACGTGCCTGTGTGCATGTGTCTGTGAGTGTGTGTGCGGGTACTAAAGGTGTCACTGTTGACACTGAAAAACACTCGTTTTTTTGGTGACAGTGAAGACACTGACAGTGTTTGGCAGAATGGTTTGGGTTGGCTCTGAATGTGACCGGTCAGCCGAGGTGACGGACTGACCCAGGGCGGCGAGGAACTCGTGGCAGCCGGGCAGCCTCCAGAGCTGGACGCTGATGGACACCTGGATGGGAAGCAAGGAGAAGTCCTGTTCCTTCTCCCCGGTCTGGAGCTGGACTAGCACCTGGTGGAGCTGGGAACGCGGGGAAGGGGAGGGAGAGCAGAGTGATGGGTAAGTAACTGAATCAAATAAATACATAAAATACTGATGAATATGAGGGACTAAACAATGGATAGTTTATCTGTTAAACTGACGTGTGTTTAATGGCCTTTGCTATTGTGTTGGCTTTAATATAGACGTACAAAAGGGCGATCAAACGCACGGACAAACCCAAGCCCCCCCGTCGTGTTGGAGAAACAAAGGTACATTTAGATAGGAAGCGGACGTTTGGCCTTTTGGTTGTTGCGTTGACTCAATGGTTCCTTATGATGACCACAATGGGAGCAATGTGTAAAAGCAACGAGGCTTTGTGACAAATCCCTGCTCCCTGCTCTGCTGGTGTATGTACACGTGCCCTGGGCGCACACTGTTGTGCCTGTTTTGTTGCGGGATTACATGCCTTGGAACAGAGACACCTTTGTGGAACTTGATGTAACCCCTTTAGTAAGGGGAAACGGGGGCTTTGTCTCCGCCCCTCTGCCGGATTATGTTCCTTTTTTCCTTTCTTTACATCAGTCTTTACATTTACCCCTTCCCCATGACCACGGCTACGTGCCTCTGACCTGGAATTCACCAGGCTTGGGAATCTTACGTCAAAGCCCCCTTAATCCTAAAGACCTCTAAGAACAAGAAGCAAGTGAAGAAACACGCAGAGATCTGCACAGCAACACGACACATAGCAAACTACACACGTTGACATCCGTGCGTGATGAGCTACTGCATGGCAGTTTGTTAAGAGACGATGCGAGTGAACTAAAGGTTAGGCAAAATGGTTGGCGTAGGCGGGGAGGAGATGGACGGGAGATGGAAGTGTAGGAAGGTGAAGACAGACTTACCATTCCCACCATATTTTTAACAGCCTTTAAATCGTGGGTTAGGGGCAGGCAGGGGGAAGAGAGAATATAGAAACACAACATTCGTTTTAATAGCATGCAGGAGTTTCGGGTCAAAGGGTGCAACAGAGAAAGGTAAACAGCAACAAAGGATTGTCTTATACTATCGCTCCCCTTACGTTTGACCACATTGTCTTAATTCACAAACTGGATCACGGCACCACTCTCCTGTGACGCAGCGATGCATAATCAAAGCATGTTCGTTTTTTTTGTGCGAGCCGTCGACAGCATCAAAAGCCTGCTCGTCAGTATCCGCGGTAAATCTTAGCATGTGATGACCGCAAGTTACACGAGAGAACAGAGGAAATCACAACAGCGTCAGATTAATCCTCCGTCACGAGGTGTAGAGCAGGGGGTGAAGGCTTGCCCCCCCCCCCCCCTCTCTAAGAGGGGGGGGGGGAACCAGTTGGGATTCATTTCGACAATTAACACTTTTAAAGGCGCTGTTAGCTGCCAGTGGGTCATGGTGGTTAAGTCGTACTGACGCATCGGGGCTGGGCCGTGATATTCTGCCAACGCTTTGTTCCTCTTTGAACCTTTTCGCTACAAAGGCTCGTCAACATTTCAGCGAAAAAGCAGAGGAAAAAAAAGCAAAAGCGCGGCAAAGATGGCTTTCATTAGCCATTATCGCAAAATGTCAACGCAGTCAAAAGACCGAAGTGAAGCGTGTTAATTTTAATAAGCCGGTGGTGCGGATGTATTATTATTATAGCGGCGAAACTTACCCGGTTGATGAGCTGTTCGCCGGCCTCTGACGCGGTGATGAGTTTGCACAAAGCCTGGAGAGCAGGGGGGGGCAGACCTGAGGGACGGGGGATCAAAGAGAAACCATTGTTAACCACACACTCACACACACACACATGCACACACACATACACACACACACACACACACGCACACACACTCACATGGGCCATGAGTCATCACACTCCCAATCAAGGAGCACTAAAGGAAACAGGTGGCTTTTCATCTAGTTTTGTTACAAACTGATTTCTGTAGCGCCAGTTAGAAACAATGTCCACCCATCATGACACGCAAACTGCTGTCATTTTCTCTCAGCACAAGAGACGTGATCAACGGGCGTTGAGTTAAATTGACTCTGTGCACAATTGGCTGCCTGCCGTCGCTTCCCTGTCGTCATTGTGTTAAACCAGCCAATAGCGCGCCAGGGGGAAAAGCCAGCTTGGTGATTGACTCCTGCAAAAACGTATCAAAACCAGAACCAGGAAATGTATCGCTCTTCTCCAGACCCCTTCTGCAGGGCGAACTCAAACCGCCGGCAGAACGGGCAGGGGGCTACCCCAGTCTACACGTGTTCTGGATTGTTCTGGAACTATCTGGGTGTCGGTGTGGGCATCGGTACAGCCGGTGGCTAGTGAGTTAAGCCGTTTCTCAATTCGTGTTCTCGTGTGTACTCGTGTACTTGCGTTCTCGATAAACGTCATCAGTGGTAGCCCAAGCACTGTTCCAATTCCAAGTACGCGAGTACGCGAGTACTGTCGTGTTCTCGATGCGTTCTCGATGAGGCCGTTCTACCGAGGACGCATCAGAGGTGACTCGTGTGGACTCGGGACCGTTAAATATCCCAGAATGCATCATCGAGTCCGCTGCTGTTCCAGTTGCAGAGTGCGTACTCGCGTTCTCGGAAGTCTGTGCTTGAAAGTCCGGACTTGCCAAGTACGTACTTCCAAGTCCGCGAGTACGTAGTCCGCGTACTTGGTATCGAGAAACGGCTCTAGCTTCTGTGCGTTAAGAGAGACTGCAGGGACACTCCGTACCCAGCAGGGACTGCAGGGTGGTGCTGCACTGCTGGAGCCGGTCCCCGGGGTCGGCGGTGGGGAAGAAGACGGCGGCGGGGATCCCCGGTCCGGCCGAGTCCAGCCTGAAGCCCACGGCGGTGAGCAGCGCCTGCCAGCCCGGCACGCCGCACACCTTGTTCTCCACGCTCTGCTGCGACGTGTACATGGAGTTGCGCTGGCCGTTCTGGATCCTCTGGAGGGACTTCTCCACCTGAGGAGAACGCGGTTGAGGTGTTGAGGGTTGGTGAGGCTAACTCCTCTTGGATTCAGGCAGCCTCGGGGTCGGATTCAGTCCTATTACGCTCACACACACACGCGCACACACACACACGTGCACACACACGCCGTTCACCCGAGTTGTGTGAGACTACACTGTCGACCACAGGTCAAACCTTCGAGGTTTCAAAGTAAAAGTCCTCTCTTGGTGTTGCTTGTCAGATCACATCTGTTTATTTACGACCACGACCTCGAGAGTACGAACAGTGTGTGGGACAAAGAAAAATAAATATGCTCTTCTCAACCTGATCTTTTGGAATTTTCCAGTGTATATCTGCATTTGTGTGTGTGTGTCTGTGTGTGTGTGTGTGAGTCCACTCTCTTTCTACCTGTGTGTGTGTGTGTGTGTGTGTGTGTGTGTGTGTGTGTGTGTGTGTGTGTGTGTCCTCTCACCAGGTGCAGCAGGACTCGCAGGGCGTCCCGCGCCTGTTGTGGATACTGCAGGATGTCGGCCAGAGCCTGACCAATCAGAGACGAGGGGCTGTTCAGCTTCACGTCGTTCCCGATCAGCATGTAGCCTGAGGAACACACACACACACGAGAACAATGGAGGACCGGCCAATCACTCCCTGATTCCCCTGGCCCCCAGAACATTAACCAATCACATCGGTGTATCTGATATAGGCGGGGGCCAAAAGCGTTGCTGTTTTTCCGACCGGCTACGGCGAGAGTCTTATCTTATTGGTTAGCTCCGCTGGTCTGGATACGTCACCCCCCTTGTATCCTTCTGATTGGTCGTAGTGTTATCCAATTGCGTGCAGTGATATTATCAAAATGCACGCTTGGTGCCGCCCCCTCGAGTCGGGCCGTTTTCACCACTCGTTGCCACCAGACCCTACAGCGTTCTCAGCGGCTGACACCCCAGGTGCCACCCCTAGTCAGTTCACTGTATGTTCCGATGAAAGCGCGATCGCCCCCCCCCCCCCCCCCCCCTCCCCCCACCCCCGTCGACAATCGCGTTCGCCCCCCCCCCCCGCGTCGACAATTCAATATGGACCCCCCTATAAAGCCTCGGACATCCTCGTTCCACCCCTTAAAAAAAAGTCTGGCTCCGCCACTGAGCGTTCTAGACTCTGGGTCTGGACGTCCAGGCTGTGCGTGGCGGGAGAGGGCGGGGGGCTCCTACCTGCCCAGTTGGACGGGTGAGAGTACTGCTTGCTGTTCTGGACGGTCTTCATGGCCTCGGCCAGTGCGGCGCTGGCCTTGGTGCCGTTGAGCAGCGCGCTGTAGAAGGCGTGCACGAAGACCTTGGAGGCGGCGGTGGGCACGGGCCACAGGGACACCAGGACGCACTGCGCCCCCGCCGCCAGGAAGGCCCGCGTCAGCCCCACCACGCCGTCCGCCGTCACCTTGCTGCTGGACTCCTGGTACGACCTGGACACACACACACACACACACACACAGGCACAAAGCCCAATCACACACACACACACACAGGCACAAAGCCCAACCACACACACACACACGCACACAGGCATGCAGGCACATACACACACACACACACACACACGCATATGCACACATTGCAGGCACGTACGCACACGCATATGCACACACACACATACAGACACATACACACACGCACAGGCACAAACACACACGCACACACGCGCGTGCACACACACACACACACACATGCACACAGGCACATACACACGCATGCAGGCACATACGCACCCACACACACACACACACACACGCACACAGGCACATATACACACATGCAGGCACATACGCACCCACACACACACACATACATACACAAGCACACAAACACACACACAAAAAAAAAAGAAAATATTAGAAAAGTGAGATAGATAGATCAAAGCAATGATTTCAGGTGAGTACGCCTGATCCAACACCTCCCCCATCGTTCCAGATACCACCCCCACCCCCCCCCGCCCCCCCGTGCGTCCGTCCGTCCGTCCCCCCATCCCGCTCACCCCAGCACCACCAGCTTGACGGGCAGCCTCAGGTCCAGGATGTCGGCGGCGGTCAGCAGGAACTCCTGCAGCGGCGGGCTGTCGCAGATGCTCTCCACGTCGCTGCCGTCGTCCTGCATGTGCAGCGACTCCGGGATGGTGTAGCTGCTGCCCAACGACCCCTTCCTCCCCCGGCCGCTGCTGCCCCGCCTCCCACCGCCGCCGCCGCCGCCGCCGCCGCCTCCGCCGCCGCCGCCCCTCCCCCCGGGCGTCCCCACGCCCACACCGCCCGGCCCCGGGGGCCCGCTCTCGGGGTTGGGGGTGAGCACCAGGGCGGCCAGCTTCCAGGAGATGTGGGTGGCGAAGTGGGCGCACTCGGCCTGGCCCAGGGCGCTCATCACCCTCTCCTTGGTCGCCACGGCGCCGGCCAGCGGCTGGCAGCCCAGCAGCTCGGCCACCATCAGCGCCTCCTCCTCCGCCGACGGCATGGGGCCCCACAGCCAGCGGTCCATCACGGGCGAGGGCAGCCGCGGGTTACCCACCACCGCCGCCATGGAGACGCCGCCGCAAGGGGCGGGGCCGGCCCGGCGGGGGTGAGTCTGTTGGTGGGGGGGGGGAGGGGGAGGAGTCAATACAAACAGGTTCTGCATAACTCAACCATGGCGGAAAAAATCAACGACACCCTTAAGAGGAGACCGGAAGGGGAGACCTTGGAGCTGGCTCCGAGGCCGTGGATGGAGGGCACGGCGATGAGGCTGAAGCGCTCGTACAGGTACTCGTTGGACGAGCTGCCCTTGAGCAAGGCGAAGGGGATGAGGTACAGCTCGCCCTCCAGCACCATCACCAGCTGCCTGTGGCGGCCCACCGGCCCGCTGGAGTGCATCAGACCCTGCGGAGGGAGGCAACGCGGGTCAGCGTGTAGCAGTAGTAGTAGTAGTAGTAGTAGTAGTAGTAGTATAGTAGTAGTAGTAGTAGTAGTAGTAGTAGCAGTAGTAGTAGTAGTAGTGGTAGTAGTAGTAGTAGTAGTAGTAGTAGTAGCAGTAGTAGTAGTAGTAGTGGTAGTAGTAGTAGTAGTAGTAGCAGTAGTAGTAGTAGTAGTAGTAGCAGTAGTAGTAGTAGTAGTAGTAGTAGTAGCAGTAGTAGTAGTAGTAGTAGTAGTAGTAGTAGTAGTAGTAGTGGTAGTAGTAGTAGTAGTAGTAGTAGTAGTAGTGGTAGTAGTAGTAGTAGTAGTAGTAGTAGTGGTAGTAGTAGTAGCAGTAGTAGTAGTAGTAGTAGCAGTAGTAGCAGTAGTAGTAGTAGTAGTAGTAGTAGTAGTAGTAGTAGTAGTAGCAGTAGTAGTAGTGGTAGTAGTAGTGGTAGTAGTAGCAGTAGTAGTAGTAGTAGTAGTAGTAGTAGTAGTAGTAGTAGTAGCAGTAGTAGTAGTAGTGGTAGTAGTAGTGGTAGTAGTAGCAGTAGTAGTAGTAGTAGCAGTAGCAGTAGTAGTAGTAGTAGTAGTAGTAGTAGTAGTAGTAGTAGCAGCAGTAGTAGTAGTAGTAGCAGTAGTAGTAGTAGTAGTAGTGGTAGTAGTAGTGGTAGTAGTAGTAGCAGTAGCAGTAGTAGTAGTAGCAGTAGTAGTAGTAGCAGTAGTAGCAGTAGTAGTAGTAGTAGTAGTAGTAGTAGTAGTAGTAGTAGTAGTAGTAGTAGTGGTAGTAGTAGTAGTAGTAGTAGTAGTAGTAGTAGTAGTGGTAGTAGTAGTAGTAGTAGTAGTAGTAGTAGTAGTAGTAG
>NC_140275.1:1250638-1263138 GCF_964030765.1 Micromesistius poutassou
GGAGGGAGGAAAGGCTGCTGCTGGATTTTCACAGAGTAACATATTCAAGCTCATCCTGCAGTCACCTCAGTGGGGAATCTGTACTGGGAGGACTGTGGGGGGGGGGGGGGGGGGGAGAGAGAGGTGAGAAACGGAACCCGAGAGAGACAATTACCATCTCTTATGCAGGAGGAGTGTTCGGAGCCGTGATGCTAATTCAACTCAACGGCGTTCGTGAGGTCCGTGCGTGAGAGAGAGAGGTGAGGGGAAATGAAGAAGAAAAAATCCATTAAGACCGGCCACCCTGGTGCACCGCTTATTGTGAATGGCTGCTTGGTTAAAAGGAATACTTATTCAGGTGGTGGGAATAATTTGTTTTGTCCTCTCATGTACAGATGTTCTATGTTCGAGAGCGCGGTAGAGATGTGACAGGTTGGCTGACTGCTCGTGCTCTCGGCAGTAGAAATGAATCAAGGGTCGTTCTGCTTGTTATGGCAGCTTACACAGAGCCGTGTCATATTTAATTGTGAGGACGTCCCTACTTTCAATATGGCAGAGTGACGAATCAAGGACACTGGAATCAGCTGGGGAAATACAAGCGGCACGGTCATGGAATAGCTAATCGACGCGCACTCATAATAAAGACAGTACTTAAACATGTAGGGCCACTCGAACCCTTCCACTGGACGGCCTTAATGGGTTGGCACTGACCGGTGATTATGTCCAAAGTTCACGCTCATCGATGGCTACGCAGCCGAGAGGCTGCAGAGGGTTTCTTCTTTGTGTGGAGCAATGATTTGCATGAAAATGTCGAAAAAAAAATCGAGATCTGTTTATTTTTTCAGTTGGTTCGACGTTCGGTTACGGTTGCGGCCTCTTGCGGCATTTCTAACATCGAGAATATTTTCTATAGTTGGCGCAGGGCTGGGTTATCAGTCGAGCCAATAACTTTTCCTCATGCGTGCTCATACATATATTCGGGGGAAGCAGTGTGAATAATGCCGTCCCTGCATGCTGACCTCATAGAACAGAGTCCTGGCTTCCCGGAAGTGTGTGGAGCAGTGTGTGATTTGCATTAAAATGTCGGAAAATCTCGATCCAATTATTTTCAGTTGGTTCAACGTTCAAACCCTTCTGCGGCACCGTGTCCATCCTCACGGTGGGGCGGCGTTAGCTCAGGAGGTAGAGCGGTTTGGGCTGGTAACCGCAAGGTTGCAGGTTCGATCCCCGGCTCCTCCTAGCCGAGTGTCGTGGTGTCCCTGAGCGAGACGCCCTCACCCTGACTGCTCCTGATGAGCTGGCTGTTGCCCTGCCATCGGTGTGTGAATGTGTGTATGAATGGGTGAATGTCAGTCAACACAGTAAAGCGCTTTGGATAAAAGCGCTATATAAATGAGGACCATTTACCATTCACGGTGAGGGTCCTAGTTTGAGTACGGCTAAGGGCCGAGGGAGGCTTCACAGTTCCATGGACCCTGGGGGCCTCTCGTCTTCCCCCCGGTACCCCACGTAGCGGGGAGCACACCACCGAGGCTGCAATCGCACGCCATCGCCACACGATTATCCACAGACAGGTCCCTGCAGCCTGCATCAAGCGCCTTCACCCTTAATCACGCACTGGAACTGATTCAATTCATTTGGCCCCCGCGAGCAGATATGGAGCCATTATGTCCTAATTAACAGAGTGCGGAGGTGGAGCCACACCTGAGTGCCCTGGAAATGGGCAGTAGCACTCAGACTCGTTCCGCTGTGGGAGAAACTCAGGGGGGGCGGAGGGGGGAAGGGGGGAGAGATACCCGACGGCGCGCACAAGGGGAGGGGGGGGGACAAAATTCGATTAATCCATAAACTGATAATATGCTCGCAACAAATTCACACAAGGGCCAGGCGATTATTATATCTATTATGGTTCACGGCCGTGCAAGATAAGGTTAGGTTTGGGCCCGGGAGTGAGGATAGGCATAATTGAGTAAGCATTAAGGCGTTATCTTACTCCTGAATAACATCAGGGTGCTTTCAGGATCACTGATGTAAACGGTGGAGGATCCGTAATGTCTTGAGGTATTAATTAGGCCAGCTACAGCTGCATGATATCAGTTCTTAAGGCAATTTACTGATAAACAGCAACGTGTTACGGGCCAATGTATTGCATGCAGGATAAGACTGGAAACAGCCCACTGGTTTGTGTTAGTAACCTGAGATAGCTGCATGGTGTTTTTTATGTACGCTGTACCGTGTTTTATTTTTAATCACTGAAATTCCTGAAGGTTGATTTCAGTATTCGGTTTGACAACAAAATAAGAGATGAAAAAAAGCATTGACATTGCATTCACAGTAGGTCATGAATCGCATGTGTTATTATGTTTCATTTCGATCATCAATCATCGGTTTGCTACCATGCCACCTCGGAGGAAAATCTCTCAGCATCCTCTCCAGGGAACCTGGTGACGAAATCCTCCAGTGCCCTGCGTGCCAATTTGATTAAACCTAATGTTCCCAGAAGAAAATCTCTATTTAATCTAAGAACAAAGTCATCTCAACGTTCAAATTTCAAGCCTATTTCTACTCGACAGCCGCAAGCAAGGACACTTAACTCACATTAGCCCACCAAGAAACCTGATCTGGAATGACAATAATCATATTTATTTGAAGAGCAAAACAAAAGTCCATTGCATGAAGCAGCATCTGTATGCTCAAGCGGCGTAGGAGGAGAGGGTGAGCAGATGGTCGGGGATCTCCGAGGCCTGTTCTATAAGGGAACAGGGAATCATACTCGGAGCAGGAAGCCACTCCTTGCCATTGGTGGCCGGGGACGGACTGCCAAGATGGTATTTCGGGAATGCTTTAACCAAAGGTTTTAGATGTTCGAGGGATGGGGAAATTATACACAGCCGCTCACAGCCAGTGCGAGTTCAGAGCACTAAACTTACGCTATGTTATTTGTGCGTCTGTTCAAGCACACACAGCCCAGATTAAGAACACAACCCGCAAGGGGAGTCAAAGTCGCTGTTCAATTTGAGATTTGGCCAAAAATCGAAATGAAAATATTCCGTACTATTGGGTTTGATAGAGGCCAGTCTCTGCCAGTTTCTGCGTCCAGATTTTAACGGGCAGATCGATAAAGACATTCGTTCCTCCCCAGCTTGAAACTCTTTGCGTGTTGATGTCAGAGGAGCCAAACAATGCAGAGCAGGGGACTCCTTAAAACAGCCCAGATATCAACACAACTGACACACAAGAATAACCTCCCTCCACACACACACACACACACACGGGTACACACAGACACACACACACACAGAAACACACACACACGCACGCACGCACATGCACACACACACACACACACACACACACACACACACACACACACACACACACACACACACACGACAACCAACATAACCACGCAAATACCCGTTCTGTAGCTGCAGCGTTGCAAAAGAAACCAAGGGAAATGCGCGGTTTGTGTTCTCTGTTGTGTTGCCAGCCAGAACAAAATACACCAGAGAGGGAAAAAAATAAATCATGTCATTAACGCTTTAGAACCCTACTATTCTGGGCAAACACGGCCGTGTTTCCAGCTGCTGTGCTGCTAAACATTTCATAAGGTCCACTAAATGGAGCAAAAAGTATCAATTCAGAACAGTCTGTGCGCATGACTTCCTTCCAGCTACTGCATGCCGTCTGCGTCAGGGAGGACAAGGGAACAAAGAAAAACAGAGATGTTGAATGCATCTTTGATTATGACAGCCAGCCTAATCCCCCCCGGGCCCTCGCACACACGTGTCATTAGCCATCTTTTATTTTTTCTTTATCGCAGGCTTGATTGATGCTCCCCTCTTCTCCTCGCACAGCCAAGCATCACTAATCATTTCGTATGAGACTTTGTGCAAAAGTGGGGGAATTGACTCGCCATTAAGAAGCCATTTATTGCCGAAGGACGGCCTTAATTGGGTGACACTGACTGGTGATTATGTCCAAAGTTCACGCTCATCGATGGCTACGCAGCAGAGAAGCTGTTGAGGGTTTTTTTTTTTCTTTTCTTTGTGTGGAGCAATGATTTGCATGAAAATGTCAAAAAATAAAAAAAAACTCGATCCGTTTATTTTTTCATCTGGTTCGACACTCGGTTGACGGTTTGCGGTCGTGCGACATTCCGAACATCGGGGACATTTTCTATAGTCGGTGCAGGGCTGGGTTATCAGTCGAGCCAATAACTGCACTCTTCCTCATGCATGCCTCATATTCGTATTCGGGGGGAAGCGGTGTGAATAATGCCGTCCCTGCATGCTGACCTCATAAAACAGTGTCCTGGCTTCCCGGAAGAGCCGGAGAATGTGTGAAAGAATGATAAGCGTAGGAGTGGGGGGGGAAGGGGGGCTAGGGTTTTCCCGGGAAGAGTATGAAGCATTTTTGGGGTAATCTGACCCCGGGGCGCACAGCTTAAGCTGGGGCCGGAGAGCAAAGGACAACGGGGCCAGAGCAGTGGAGAAATTCACACATAGCAGCAGCACAAGCCACGAGCGAGGACTTTAGGCACGCTGCCGTCCGCCAAAACAGACTTACTGCTGTTCATCCGCTTTTCACGGAATTAAATTTTTCCGTCGTCTCCCGGCTCCGTAATGCCAGATTTTCCCCGCCTCCCTGCTGGTTGACGGCGGTCCCGCTACTTCGACGTATGCTTAAAATAAAATCAATTGCAACAGCTCCAGGATGAGAGTGTAATACTGAATATATTTTGTGTTTTCCTTTCTAATCTTCTCCCTCCAACATGTCAGACAAATTGTGCTGCATTCGCCAAATCTAATAAACCCAGCGTCCTGCACCCCACCTCCCTTTTTTCTGGCCATTATGTGTGACAAGTGACACATGCACACACGCACACACACACACACACACACACACACACACACACACACACTAAAACACCTACAACCACACACGGTACACTCTGGAGAGTACTAAAAGATGGAGAATGACAATGTGGTGAGAGGTAATCACAACTAGGACAGGATCAAATATGTATGAAAATTGAAGAGGGGGGGGGGATGGGAAGAGATTATTTTCTCAGCGCCCCTGAGGACAGACGGTTCGTGGAACCTGTCTGCTGTCTCTCCCGGTGGCTCGGTGTGCACTCTCCCCGCTTCAAACTCATTCAACACGGAGGCTGACTTATTGTCCTTTTGTAGTGAGAGATAACAGCTGTCAACAATGCACTCAGACTTTAACCATCCATCAGCACGCTACGCCCCGACCCCCGCGCGGCGTGCTTCAGTCCTCGGTCCTCACTCTCTCACCGCCGCCGCCGCCGCCGCATCCCATCACGTCTCAGCTTCCCTCCTTCCTTATCACCTCTCTCTTTGAACCCTCAGCACTTGGCACCGCAATCCTACCGCCCGGGCGGAAACGCATTCAGTAATTTATCCGGCGCATCTGTGTGTGTCACCACCTGTCAGGTGGAGATAGCGCCGTCTCAATAGCTGCACGCCCACGTAATTACAAAAAAAAGAGAGGAAGGGTGGAGGTGGAGGTGGTGGTGGTGGTGGTGGTGGTGGAGGTGGTGGTGGTGGTCCTGCTTCAGTCGGCCCCTCCTGGGACCCCCGGACCTCCACCTTCTAACCAGGAGAAGGCTCCGTGAGCCTCACGCCCGTAATGGGTCAGGACCAGAGCTGACCTCTCTGGAGGCTGGGGGGGCCGGCCCGGGCCTAGGGGACAGGGGGTGGGGTAGGGTGAGTATGTATGTAGGGGGTGTAGTGTGGGGGCTGTTTGCACTGGGTGGAATTGAGCCCATCTTCAAAGCGGCCATTACTGGGCCAAGGGGGGTGGGGGGGAGTGTGGGGGGGAGTGTGGGGGGGTGGGGGGGGGGAGCCTGAAGGAGAACAGCGCCATCATCTCTTAATTTAATTGAAAATCCACTAGGGCGTCGGAGAGCAAATGATCCAGCAGAGAGCGGCTAGAGCTCTGGTCCTCCTCTGGCCGTCCACCTAACAATACAACGGTGGCACCAAGACAGAAGGGAGAGAGAGAGTGGGAAGGAAGGAAGACCAGGGAAGGAGAGAGACAACTGAGGAGAGAGGGAGAGGAGGGAAAGCAGATCAAAAAGGACGAGGGAGAGGGGGCTAAGAGATGCAAAGTGGTGCGGTCACAGATATGGTGGAGAGGGAGGGGGGGTAATTGCAGATTGGAGTGTGATAAGGAGGCAGAATGGGGAGATGGAAGAAAAAGAAAATGGGGGGAACGGGGTTGGCAGAGCTGTGTCTGACGACCCAAAATTCCAAGCTCAGCAGTCTTCCCTGGGCTCTGAAGGACATGATTAGTTCGGAATGATGAAACGTAACGGGCGCAATGAAGAGACCACTTTGCCATGGCGACCCCCCTCCGCCTCTCTCTCTCTCTCTCTCTCTCTCTCTCTCTCTCTGTGTCTTTGCCGCAAACTAAAAAAATCAAGTTTGTGCTTTCAAAGAATCTCTCACAACACAAGGAGTGCAGAAAAAAGAAACGCTCCGCGGGGAGCGTTCGCCGTCGTCCTCTCCCTTCTGTTCCCCCCCGCGCCGTGGAGACGAGCGCCATGGCAACGCAGCACAACTATCTGTCACTTGCCAGATGTATTAATTGCAACGCAAGGAAACACCTCAGGTAGCACCGGGGCCACGCCGCTTGTTAGCGCTCCATTCCGAACTCATTAAGCATTATGGGAGGAACAGACAAAACAGTAAGTAAGTAAAAAGCTGCTCTGCCTCCGCAGCAATCCTTCACAAAGCCTCGACCGGGCATGCTTGGCAGAGACGGATTACCTCGCCTATTTTTTACCCTGCGGTGCACAAAGTATTGCGGTCCAGTCGATGCCAGGGAGGTCGGTCGACGCTCGCCAACTCTCTCCTGTTTTGATAGTTTGTCCGTGTCGACGCCTGCGGTTCCTGATGGGCAATAATCACCGCAGTCTGGCCTCCCCTGACCTCTGATAAACTCATTTGTTAGGCTTATTGCCTTGAAAAGGCCAGAACAGACTGAGAGTAAAAGGGCCTTCGGCGGCAGCATTTATTGTTAGTGTGGGCTGTTGTTTTCTGTTTGGGTTTTTGGCTGGAAGATGGATAAAGATTTACAGATATAGGGAGTGTGGATAGCATTGTGTTATAAGAAAAGGCTGTCATGGAGTAATACTGACTGTCACATTGGCTGTCAACAGATTAGAGAGTGACTGATATAGTGGTTGTGTGTGAGCCGTAAATTGCCCTGCACTATTTTATCATCTGCATTGATCAAACATTGTCATATCATGTGTTGTCATTTTTCCCCCCCCTCAGGAAACCTGACAAATTCTGCTTGGGGGTGTTAGCATGAAGAAAATATATCTTCTTTTGACATGGTGGGAAATATATTGCTGTGTCTTGCCAAATATTGTGAAATCCGATATCATCTTAAAATGTACTTAATCAATGGCCATTCACAAAACGTTGGCGCTGGAGACCTCTGTGGCACTCCAGGTCAGAGTGAATCCAGTATCGTTTTAAATGGCGCCTTAATTGCATTATGAATACATGTACAGTTGATGAATGTTGAGAGGAAAATATGCAAAGTCTGAGCAGACGCTCTGAGAGAGAGATTTAGGCAGACAGACAGAGAGAGAGAGAGGGTGCAATAGAGGCAGACAGAGACACATAGAGAGAAATATGGAGACAGAGAAATGGATTTAGGCAGACAGACAGAGAGAGAGAGAGGGTGCAATAGAGGCAGACAGAGACACAGAGAGAAATGGAGACAGAGAAAGAGAGAGATTTAGGCAGACAGAGAGAGAGAGAGACCGACAGAAAGACAGACGGACAGAGATAGAGAGAGGGAGAGAGAGAGTGAGTTGGAGGGCAGACAGAAAGACAGACAGATAGAGAGAGAGAGAGAGAAATGTGACTATTGGTGTAGGGAATGTAAGGGCTGGTCTCCCCCAACACTAGCCCCGCCCTAAATACTCAAAGTAAGCGGTCTCCTGCTGGGAGCTCGGAATAGCGATAATCAAGAGTCTCGCCCGGAGAACAAAGGAGTATGAAAGCGTCAGGCAGGAAGCCGATTGACTCTGAAGCGCTACGGAGAGGGGGGCGGCAGACGGGTTCATTCGGGCCACTCAAAGAACACAATAACGCCCGACATTCACCCATTCACACGCCCCATTCACACACATCCGACGGCAGCTGTGGACTACGACAAGCGGCGAGCAGTCAGGGGGGAGGTGCCTCGCTCAAGGACACCTCGACACTTGAACTAGGAACCTTCTTGTTACCAGTCAACCGGCTCTACCTCCTGAGCCACATGCCGGCCCCACCCCCTCCCTCCCCCACACACACACACACACACACACCTCATCTCATCCCATTGGCTGTGGAGCGTCTGTGACCTGCCGGTGGGGGCCCCCCTGCTGCGCTGTGGCCCCCGGGCCCCAGACAGACCGACCTGGACGGGCTCTGCCCCGGTGAGCAGCAGCCTGCTCAGGGCCGGAGCAGCAGATTGGCTCTGTCTGTGTTGGCGACTGGGCAGCTCAGGCCCACGCTGCCCATCTGCTTAAACCAACCCTAATCCATCCGTGCATCTAGCCCTAAACTCATTGCACTGCATTGAGAGCGCACGCAGTCGCACACACACACACACACACACACACACACGGACACACGGACACACACACACAGACAGAGACACCACCTTCGCCCTGGACGCCATTATAAAAGATGCGATCCGATACTGCGGCACAATAACTGATTAATTGATACCATCAGTATTGTTATAAGGCCTTTGAGCGACGTATCGCGAGATGATCGATGGCGATAAAGCAAATGGCATTCTGCCACTGCAGAATCTTTACACATGCCCCCGCTCCCCTGAGGCCGACACAGACACACCCGCATCCACCGAGATAAGCCATCTCCATGGCACACAGACAGCCCGATTGCACTCAATGAAATTACACGTGCACACACACATACACACACACACACACACACACACACGCGTGCACACACACACACGTGCACACCCTCGTGCAGAGCCAGAGGACAGGAAACATGAAAAGAGAAAGAGAATTAGTGTGAACACAAGGAGGGAGGACAGAGTGGGGCTCAGCATGTTTGGCTATGCTAGCAGATTAGGCACAGTTTTAACACTATACACATATGTAGCAAATATGGGGGCAGCAGCTAAGCTAATCACAGCCACGTATCCCGGGGGATTAGCTCCCTGCGCTCTGTTAATCCCGCACAGTAAACACATAAGTGGGCAGAGCAAAGGTGCGCCGTCATCGCTGCTAATACAACGTATAGCGCTACAGCAGATCACACCAGCACAGTGTAGCCTGGCCCCAGAACACACTATGTATGTAGAGTGTGTATATGGGTGTGTGTATGTGTGTGTGTGTGTGTGTCTGTGCCTGTGTGTGTGTGTGTGTGTGTGTGTGTGTGTGTGTGTGTGTGTGCGTGCGTGCAGGCGTGTGTGCGCGTGCGAAACATGTCTTACTTGGCAGTTTTCACCCAAGACTTGGAAGAAGCACTTTCCCTATAATCTCATTTAAAGCCCTTTCACACACCATAATTCAATTCTCTCTTGTAGACAATGACCATGTCATCTTAATCTGGCAGGTAGATTATGCTGCATCCCACACAGGACTGCTAATGCAGGAGGGAGAAGGCTCGGCCTATTGTGCGCTCCTTCAAGCTTGGCTGGGCGGCTGGAGATTGCTTTTTTGGAGGATTGCTCTGCCACTCGCGTTTCCCACCAGCAATTCCTCCGCTTTCATCCTGGAAGCCTTTTTCACGAGCGCTCACCGCCCGGGAACTCTGCCTCCCGCTCACATCTGTGCAACAGCGCGCGTTCGCTTTTCCACACAGGAACGCCGCTGACCTGCGTGCGCGCATTCCTGCTCGGTTTGGCTCTGCCTCTCTCTGTGGAGGCTAATGAGTCGTCGTTCCCCTGGTCTCAGAACGCCCGCCACCGGGGCAGCGGGCGGGCCGTGAGCTGGAGGAAAACATCAACCTCCCGCCGGGAGAGAGACCCTCCGCGCCAGGGCCGTCCGCTAACGACGAGACGGGGTGTAAACCTCGGCAGGTGTCACGAGGAGTGGCAGGGCTAATCCACGCCATCTGATTGGGTAATGGAGGCGACGCGAAACAAAATGCTAATAAACGCGTGTTCCAACAGAGCAAGGCTTGTTGGGTGAATAAAACATGATTGTAAACGTTCATCATCGCCAGTAATCAGCCGGAACGCGCGCGCGGGGGGGGGGGGGGGGGGGAGAGACGGAAGCGGCAGAGTGGCAGGTGTGAACCACGTTGTTGTCTGGCTGTGAGAGACGGGCACGGCTCTGTCAATTCTCCATCGGATTAAAGCTAAACCGTTCAGCCATAGCAGAGCCCATCAGGCCCCTTCCTACCTCAGCGCTGATCCTGCCTTGATCCACCCAGCAAGACTCCTTAAACACCGGCCTCCCCATCGCCTTATGTGTTTTGGTGCGTGTCTGCGCGGGGTGTGCGCACACACACAACCCCGACGCGGTGTGCGTACTGTACACACACACACCGCCCGCTCGTATCAAACGCTAAATTAGTCTATAAATATTACACGTCACAGCTCTCTCTGATTCCTTCGTGGGCAAATTAAGTCAATTATGCATGACCGCCGAAGGACGAAACCCAATCAGATCCGCTGCGATAAATGTTGGAAGACGATCGCTTAGCACGCGGCGCGGGGCCCCGACGGATCCGTAGAGGACTTGTTTCCACTTCTCTTGAGTTGTTTCAGGCATGCTCCGCACCGGGCCTGCCGCGACCACACACACCCGGGCGTCCCGCTGAGCGGAATTAATCCTGTGTTCCAAATACCACGCCGCGTAGCCACAGCACCGCTAGCCCTAGTTAGCCGTAGCCGCCTGGGGATGAGGCTATCGCTAAGGAATTCTGACCGGGACCCCCACGGAACATGAAAGGCATTAAGGTGGGATGACAAGAACCCGGCTTGTGTGTCCCGGGTTCCCAGACAGGGCCCGGGATGTCGGCCCGAGCTAATGAAAAGCAGAACCCGAAGCGGCATTCCTGAGGGAGGCAGCACAACAAACAAACAGATGGTTAATATGAAAGCAGAAGAGCACGGCCGCGCAATAACAACGCCATTACAGCGCCGCCGCCGCATCAGAGCTCCCCAGCAGAACGGCTGGAGCCGCCGTACGGTCTGTGGAGGGCGAGGAGCGGAGAGGAAGGCGTGTTGTTGCAGACAGACATGAGCGGCCCCGGCCGTACTCTCTAATTAGACACTGTGGACCGCGGCAAGACACACTCAGAATCCACAGCTCAGGTTTTGGAACGACTTCGGGTCTTTCGGCACACGAACGCAGCCGCCAATGTCTGCCGTCCGACTCCTTGACAACGAGGACATTTCAAACAATATTGCTTTGGACAGCACGACCAAAGCGTTAAGGCACCCAACTTTATCACAGATGGCAGTAAATGGCAGTGAATGTTTTTTACGGCCAGCGACTGTAAAAAAAAAGAAAAAAAAAGAAAAAGAAAAGTAGATTCAAATAAAAAGGAAAACCTGGCTCTTTTTCACGGAAAATAAAGAAAGCAGCAGAACATGTGATGAAATCCTCGTGGGAAGAGTGAGCTCATGCACTGATCACAATAGTTAGTGTGTACTTTCATCCTGAAAGCACCATGCACGTCTCCTCAGATCACTTTTGACTCCAGAGAAGACGTTTTCTTTTTTCCTCCATACGCCCCCGGGCGGTTCACGGAAGGAGGGTGGCCTCCTCCCCCTCTTCCTCCCCCTCCTCCTCCTAAACCTCCACCCCCCCCTTATCCTTCTCCCCCTTCTCCTCCCCCTTCCCCTCCTCCTCCTCTTCCTCCTCCCCCTCTTCCTCACCCTTCTCCTCCCCCTCATCCTCCTCCCCCTCATCCTCCTCCCACTCCCCCTCCTCCTCCTCCCCCTCCTCCCCCTCCTCCTCCCACTCCTCCCCTTCCTGCTCTGATCGCCTGGTTCCCCGTCTCTCCGTCTGCTGGCAGCAGCAGTAAAGGCGGCCACTCGCCGCTCTTTGTGGGCCTTCCAGCGGCTGGGTCCAAGCAGACTAAGGGGTGGGGGAGACGAGGGGGGAGTCGGGGGGGGGGGGGGGGTGGGGTGGTGGGAGGGAGGGAGAGCGCCTCAGCAGGATCAGTCAGACATGCTTTTCCAACCTGGCTTTCTTCTCCTTATTCTCCCGATCCTGTCCGGCGGCTAAGAACCATTCTGCCTGTGTTGTGTTTCTACTCCGCGTGCTGCACACTGCAGTTGTTTTGGGTCGCACAAGTGTTGGGACGGTCTTAGGCTGTGAGGCCGTCACAGCGGCTATGTGTTAGACCGGCTAACCCCAGACCAGCGATTTGAATTCGCCCTGCAGAAGGGTCCGGAAAGGAGGATTTCATTTCTTTCTGCATCCGGTACGCTTTTGGGAGGAGCCAATCACCAAGCTGGCTTTTCCCCCCCTGGCGCACTATTGGCTGGTTTAACACAAT
>NC_140275.1:1268138-1300638 GCF_964030765.1 Micromesistius poutassou
CAGGATCTTGTGTCGAAAAAAGAAAGAATGGGGAAGAAGCCGGTTACTCGGCCGCTTCCAAACACCCTTCATCCCACCTCTGTCAGCGCTTTGTGGAGACAGGCAGAGAAGAGGCATAAACGCTTCATCTCCTCAGGTCCTTCCTTCCAATTACTACCCATCTCTCTCTCTCTCTCTCTCTCTCTCTCTCTCTCTCGCTCTCTCGCTCTCTCCCTCCCTCTCTCTCTCTCTACCGTCTTCTCTCCAGACGCTCAGAGCCTGTCAGACTCTGATGTGGAGGACGCTGAGATGTTGAAGGTCAGGCGGGCCACACTTAACCTTATTTCCTAAAAGAATTCTGCTTCGCCTCTACGTGTTTCCTCCCAAACATCCTTTTGACTGGTACCTTTTCACAGGGTGTGTGTCCGTGTGTGTGTCTGTGTGTGTGTGTGTGTGTGTGTCAGATCAACAAAAGCTTCCCTGCAGTGCGACTCCTGACCACGGCTACAGGCTACAATGGTTTTCAATTAGCCAGTGGACAGAGTGAGAACCAACATGGCCCGGCACAGGAACACAAGTCATGCAATATTGGTGCACACACAAACTAAGGAAAGCCGGGATTAGCCTACATGTCTCTACAGGGGGTCGGCTCGCTGTCGTCCAAACAACCGAAGCAACCGGCACAGAGGGAAGAGAGTCGGGGAAGAGACAAAAGAAAATCCAACCGCAGTCGAGACTGTGGGGAGGTAATCACTATAGCAAGGGATCAAAAGGACTGGGAGAGAGACAGAGAGAGAGAGAGAGAGAGAGAGAGAGAGACAAACAGACAGACAGACAGACAGACAGACAGAGGGAGGGAGGGAGAGACAGGGAGGGAGAGAGAGAGAGAGAGAGAGACAGAGAGAGAGACCGAGACCGAGAGACAGGGAGAGAGAGCGGGAAGGGAGGGGAGGAAATCAAGAACAAACGAAATGGAGGTCAGGGGGACACTGAGATTACCTTGAATGAAAAGGAAATGGGATCATGAGATAAAGAAAAAAATCAACAGGAGGTGGGACTCCTAAAAAAAGGGATTAAGGATCATCTGCATTTTAGCCTTTTTATCTGCCGCCCGGCAATCACCCTCCTCTCCACAGAGACGACTGGCCCCCTCCCCACTTAAGAGACACCAATCTCAATGAGTGATCTTGACAAATTGGCCTGCAAGTAGAAAAGAGGGTGCTCTTCTGACTGTGTGTGTGTGTGTGTGCATGTGTTCCTGTGTGTGTGTGTGTGTGTATGTGTGTGTTCCTGTGTGTGTGTGTGTTCCTGTGTGTGTGTGTGTTTGTATGTGTGTGTTCCTGTGTGTGAGTGTGTGTGTGTGTGTGTCCCTGTGTGTGTGTGTGTGTGTGTGTGTGTGTGTGTGTGTGTGTGTGTGTGTGTGTGTGTGTGCGTGCGAGTGTGTGTGTGTGTGTGTGTTCCTGTGTGTGTGTGTGTGTGTGTGTGTGTGTGTGTGTGTGTGTAGATGGGGTGGGAGGTGTATTGGGTGAGTGGGTGGTTGGGTTTGCTGTGTGGGTGTAGACAGAAGCACCTCAGACAAGACAGAGATGGAGCTTTAATAGCTTGCTACGCTAGGGAGAGCCCCATGAGATCCCTCCCCCCCCGCCCCCCCTCCCAACACCCCCCCCACCTCAAAACACGGTGAGCAGAGAGATCGGGACAATGGGCGCAGAGGCGCTTCGTTTGAAGCAGACTGCAACAACAGCGGAACACTTTGTAGTCCTCCTGGTTCAGTGTCAGCCCAGGCTTGAAGGCGACTTTCCTTATTTTGTGTACGTAGCGTAATAATGACATCGGGATTTCACTCTTAATCCTCATTCATAAAAAAAAAAAAAACATAAAAGCCTTGTGAACAATTGTTCTGGACATTCCATTCTGGTGCCTCCGGGCGGTTACTTCTTAACGAGCATTAGCGCTGTGTGTCAAACACAAAGTTAATCGCGGGTTTAGTTTTGAGAATATCCCCTGACCTTTTCCAGAGGTCTGAGAATGAATTTTATGCTCTGTGGTCATCTCATTTTATGCTTTTATGGACTCACACTTCCAGAGAATAATGGAAACTCCAAAGCCCTTTCCCTTTGGTCCAGGGACCAATGGGCTGGGCTTCAGTGTAAGTGTGTGGGCCTCTCTCTCTCTCTCTCTCTCTCTCTCTCTCTCTCTCTGTCACTTCCTGCCTGGCGACGTGGCTGGGGCCCGTCCTCTTGTGGATGCCCCAACAGTGGATTGAAAAACAGACAAGCAAACATATAGAATCCAAATATCGAAGTGTTTGTTCTGTGACCAGGGGAGACTAATGAATTCACACCCATGTGCCAGGCCAGACGGTTCTCAGCCGGTGCCATATTTGTTGCTCAACTTTCCCAGATAAAATGTGAGAAATGGGCCAATTTACAGCTCAGGGGCTGTGTCCTCCTGAGAGACAACAGCGTGACGGAGCGTAAAGGAGATGTAGAGGTACACACAGAGAGAGAGAGACCAGAAGAAGGAATTTAAACAAGAGCAGGGAAGAAAACTGAAGAGCGAGGGAAGGCGGCGTTGGAGACGGACAAGTGAGATGTTGGCAATAACGTGTGTGTCATCTCTGAAGGGAGAGGGAAGTGCCGGAATTGAAATTCAAGGCTTTAACTCTGAGTGAACAGACTCAGGTGCTCCAAGTCCTGAGCTCTCCCAAATCAGCATGGCAAGTACTCCTCGCGTATTGCACAACTTAGTCATAACACCATTTCAGCACACAGAAGTTCACTCTAGGTAACACGAGTTACCTAGGGAACTTACGAACAACAAGCTGGAGTTGGACAGGACAGCTAGAACTAAGGAATGTAGGAAGAGAGGCTGGAGGAAGAGGTGGTTCTCCATCTGTTGGTAATTATGTCTGGAAACAAGATGCAGCTGAAACTCTCTGGAAATCCAACCGTTCCTTAGAATACTTTAACGGTATTCCGTTAGTTAGTGTAACGCTTGTTCTTTGCGGCACATTTCCCGAATTTTACAACGGAAAGTATGCAAAGTATGCAAAGAATATTAACATACAGGAGGCGGCATACAATTACATTGCAACATCCGAATGAGAATGATGGCCGTTTAATAACAAAGTACACTTTTGTCTGCAGTACCAAAAAACCCTCTTGTGCCTTTCTGAACAATCAAGTGCAAAGCGTCTGACAGCAGGGTGTCAGTTCCGGCACGAGGGGGAGGAAGAGGAAGCTTCAGCGGCGTCAGATGGAGACAAAGCATTTCAGTTTTTAGACACCATCATCTGCTGCTCAAGATCTCCAGAAGACAAAACCAGGAGGCGGAGAAAGTGGAGGATGGGGGGTGGGTTGGATGTTGGGTGGTTGCTGGGTGGGGAGGAGATTCGTTCCCCTCCCAACACTCCTCCCTCCCTCCCTCCCTCCCTCCCTCCCTCCCCCTCTCTTGGGACTGGTTACATTTTCATTCCATAAGAATTGGAAAACCACCATCTGTAATTAGATTACCCATGGATAGATGGATGCCCGGGAAAAAAAACAGAGTTAATTAACTCAAACCATATTCTAATCAGGTTTCAAAACGGTGCCCCCCCCCCCCAATGTTGTCTTCTACAAATAAGAGCCAATCGGAATCCTCTCCAAAGCGTCCCCCCGGGACCCAGCCTTTAGGAGGACGAGCGGGGCTGGGCCCTTCAACAGGATCATTTGATGTTAATTTCCCAAACAGGAAAAGCACTTAAAGGACAAACCACCGAGACAAGGCAGCGCGTGCGTCTCCGGCTAATGAGGAAACTGGAAGTCAGGGGACGAACGTCGGGACGGGTGGCCCAGCCGACTCATCTCAGGACACAGGAGGGAGGGAGGGAGTGGAGGGATGCACTCCTGGCTGGCATGTGGCTCAGGAGGTCAAGCAGGTTAGCTGGTAACCGGAAGGTTGCTAGTTCGATCCCCCGGCTCCTCCTAGCTTGAGCGTCGAGGTGTCCCTGAGCGAGACGCCCTCACCCCCGACTGCTCCTGACCAGCTGGCCCTGTCGCCCTGCGTGGTTGACACCGCCGTCGGTGTGTGAATGTGTGCATGAATGAGTGAATGTCAGGCAATATTCTAAAGCGCTTTTGAGGGGCCACTGGTTAGAAAAGTGCTCTATAAACGCCGTCCATTTACCACTCCTGCTGGGGAACCCAGGGGGCAAGTGGGCCCTCGTGGCGGCCAAAGAGATGTGACCACAGCAGCGTCTGAGAGCAGCGCGCCCTGGCCTCCATTACCCAGCGACCTGCCGTTGTACAGGTCTGCTCACAGCAGCACTGTCTGCAGAGGAGCGACCGGAGAGAGCGGTGCAAGGGAGCAGACACGACGGAGCCTCTGAACGCTTTTATTGTTATGACATCATTAGGGGTCGGCAACAGGAAAAATAAATTGTGGGACCAATGTGTCTAATCAAAGGGAATATTCCGGAGACGCAATCACGCTGACGAATCAATATATCATTACATCTGCCTCTCTGTCATTACATTCTGATGAGAAATGCACTTCAAATGTCAAGTTGTTTTTATTGCACAGACCATGGTATGGATTAGCGGCGGGCCGCCCTCGCTGAAACAAGAGCAGCCAGTGATTGCATTGTAATCTGTTTTATACACTGCGGCCCGCACACACACTGTCACATAAAGCCCTCGGAACCGCTCTTGATGCGTTTACAAAAGTTAATAAGGCCTTTGTACACAACTGAATGGCACTGCTATCGGGTGATTGATTCGAATTACCGCTTTCAACCCTGGATTATGGAGTTCAACAAACAACATTACATATAGAGCCATCTACGGACTCTATCCACTAGATATTAACCTCCACTAGTGCCAACCAAAGCAATAACAACAAATGAACACGGAAATAAACCTTCAAAGAAAATGAAAGAATATACAACATTAACGATTACATAACGACGAAACACAATGAATCCAGACACTAACCAAATGAAGAATTATCAACAGATCCGCCGCCAGTATGATCCTACCGATCAGAAACCCGGGGAGACCGGGTACACAGCAGCCCATGGATGGGGCTGCTGTGTACCCCACAACACCTGCTCACTCTCTACTCTCTCCCCCCAAAACAACTACCAGACGAGAGCCTCTTTCCCTCCTCTCTAACAAACAACTGTGGCCTCCTGTTGGGCTGTGTTTGGGGGCCTCTGCCAGCGCCGCCCCCCCCCCCCGAGTGCGCGTGTGTTCCGAGAGCCGCCATCGCAGCCAGTCCTGCCTGCCAGGCTGCACCTGCTCCGCTGCCTCAGATCCGGCGCTATTAGCCAAGACTGGCAGCACAATGTATGGACAGGGCGGGAGACCGGAGGGGTGGGAGTGGGACGATGGAAGGCGTAGGGAGGGGGGCGGGGGGGGGGGAGTGTGGGGGTAGGGTTAGGGCAGGAGGTGGATGGATTTGTAGGCTTGTAAATGTCAACAGCTACGCTCCGGCCGACTGCCGCACTCGCTCGGGTCCAAATATGTATTCATACTTTAGTGCAGGTGTTTGTGAGTCCCGGCGAATGAAACAGCAGTATAAAAATACAATGCTATTATCGGGGGGGGGGGGGGGGGGGGGAGGGCGATAAAAGCACGGGGCGGGTAAGTCGTTTTAGGCTTGAGATCCTCGTTCCTTACAGGGACACCAATGAGCGTGGCTGGAGTCGGAGAGTGATGGAGCCGGGGAGAGATTGTCGCCGGTGTCACTGTCCCTCCTGGCACTTGGCGGGGAAAGCATGCATAATTCACAAGGCAAAATGGCCATCAGCGTAGCTATGTACACCCTGAGGCAGTCTGGCCATTCCCCGGGGACCTAATGGGCACACTACCACCAGAGAGAAGATGTTTACTTCCACAGGATAGGCTGCACGGTCCCTGGCTCCACCACTGTACGCCGTATCAGCTTTACCCAATCTAATGGCGACAGTGTGCACTCCCGGCGTGGATGCTGTGTCCACATCTACCATTAGCCTGTAGCAGTCGACGCCCCCCCCCCCCTCCCCCCTCTGCTCGACAAGGGGACGGCAAAATTGCTACGAGGGACACAAAGAGGGAGGCTAGGCTACATCATGCTCTCGGATGGAAACCCGCTGGTTAATTACACACCTGAGGCATTACAACGACCGCGTGCCAAGTTACGGGGCTTTTTCTCCCGCCCGGTGATTATGTGTCTTTGTTTTGTATTTCTCACACCTCTGAATGGAGCAGCTTGCGCGACCGCAGACAGACAGACAGGCATTCACGTGGGCTCGGACCGGCACTGGTTCAGCATCTTTTCCACGCAGGTGTCGGCGGCGCCGAACCCATTTCACACCCGTGTCCAGTGAGCGTGGGCCGGGCCATTGGCTGAATATAAAGGAAACCACACCACAGAGTAGAGTGTTGCTCCGGCTCTGGCGGCGGACCCTCTGTTGGGGGGGGGGGGGGGGGGGGGGGCGGTTCTCCCACCTCCGTCGTCTATATTTAAACAGCTAAGACTCCTCCAAAGCCTCCGATTTCACAGTGGTAATTGGAGCCCTTTGCGAGGCTGGAGAACAATATTTGCTCTGATGTGACCTCTGACCCCCGACCACAGGGATTTATGGCATGAGAAGAGAGGGGGAGGGGAGGGGGCGGCGCCGGAGGAGAAGCCGATAGAATGCATCGGGGATGGATAGGGGGAGCGCGCGCCTTCCATCGATCACTTCCTGTCAAGCACGGGAACATCACTCACGCGTCTCGACGCGTCTCGCTCGGGCGAGGGTTTCCCGAGACGTCTGCGTTTTTTGAAATGCGGAAAAGCAGCCTTGTGTGAAGTTTTGTTTGTACACAGAAGTACATGACATATGCATATGCTGTACACGCAAACGCACAACACTCATAAATCTCGCAGCTCCTATGCATTACTTTGGCAGAATATTTTACTGCAGCAGCAGTGAAAAAGTGGGGAAGGCCTTAAGGTTATAGGAACACGATGTGGGTGTATCGAAACAAAACCAACGACAATTCTCACCTCATAAACGATAATTCCACCAGAGGAAGATGCCAGACACGAGTTTACAGTTGTCTGCCAGAAGATGCTAAATTGCATAGATTGCTGAGGCCAGAGAGTGACAGCAACGTCAGCAACCACAGTGACATATAGACTGCAATAGAACCTGTAGTTAAATATATAACGTGCGCGTGTATCAGATCATTAGGGCCAGCGTAGCAACAGGCTGTGGTGTAGGGGCGGGCGTTTGTTCTATTGTCCTCATTACGGTTTCTACTCTCTGCGACTGTCAGTCTCTCCACCTCCCTGCGTGCCTTGTTAAAGAGCACAAGAATCACGGCTCTCTCGTCGGAGAGACAAACCCAGCGTGCACAATAATACCGCACACCTCTGGAACGCTCGCCATATCTCTGCAGATACACACACATGCCAGGCGCTCCAGAACCATCATAAATAAATCCCCACCCACACTGAGGCCGGCAGCATGCCCGAGCTCCGTCACACAGAGGAGAAAAAAAGTACTGCTAGGGTGAAGGAAGGGGAAGAAATATCCTTCTTACTCAGGTTGTGTTTTTTTTTCTTATTTAATTTACAACCGAGCAGTAAAACCTTTCCCTGAGTACGGCTGCGTCACTGGGGGGCGTACGGCGAGACAGGGAGAGCTGGGCTTGGCAAAAGCCTCCGTGAGGAAATGCTACAGCAGTCTGCTCGAGGGCTGGCTGTTTCTGGGGCCCCAGCAGGACCAGTCGGTCGGAACAGACGGTGTGTCCGCACGTCTGTCTGGTGACTCTGTGTGCCAAGGCACTGCTGGGTGGTTAACTGAGTGAACGGCATAAGAAGGGACGGGGGTTGGGGAATGGTGGTGGTGGGGTTAGGGGGTTGACGGAGATAACCGATTACGCCTACGTTATGTGTTGCTTTAACAAGTGTGCAGACTCTTTCATTATTAAAGGATGCATTGGCTGTGATTTCCCGTTTCTTCCACAAGTCGACCTCTACCACACTGACAACCCAGGTGACAATGCTGGTGTCCACTCAGGTCCTATAGGCCAGGGACAGGAGGGCTGATCTGAAGAATAGAAAGCAGAGGCCCTGGCCGCACAAAGGCGGGCAGCTAAGCCACGCAGACACTCCTGGAAAATTGAGCTTTCAAAGAACGGCTTACGAGTGCCATCTCGGACAATAAAGGATAGAATTAGTGGGATTTAAGGGCGTCGGGACGGGTCAGGGCGGTATTAGTGAGGTCCTTCACACGACTATATCCTGGTCGGATCACAGCAACACTTTGGCGACGCGTGAGTGCTGTGTGTCACTCACACCACTCAGTGTTTGGCTGGGGTGGAGGCAGCTGCCAAGCGCACAAGCACAAGCTGTTGCCCAAGTAGGCCCGGCCCGCTGGAAGCGCTCCATTGTGGAGTTATAATGGAATGTAGGAACTGCGGTTTTGGCAGTGGCGCCCATGATAAACGTTATGAAGCAGCAGAGAGAAAAGTATGCATGTTTTTCAGAGCCATATGCTTGAAGAAATATAACTAGAATAAATGAATGTGTCTGCGCTCATTCAGAGCTCGTTTCGGCACAGGACACAGTTTTGAAAACACTGCCTTCCAGTATGCGAGTGAACACACATGGTGGCGCAGCTTAACCACCAGGCAGAATTGAGCTTAGGGCCAATAGAAGACTCTTTCCACTTCATTGGAAATAAGCTGTTATTGAAGTGGCCCGCCGAGGCCGGGCACACATCGTTCCCCCCAGCGGAGGCACCCTGCGACAGGCACCTCCAGGGCCCTGGGTGCAACAGACCCCACCCAGGGAACAATGACCTCAATAAACCCAAACTCGTTCGTTCTCCCCCGCCGGCGACACCAGGAGGGGGGGGGGGGGGGGGGGGGGGGGGTCGCAGGAAAGGCGGCCTGGCGACGATTCCGAAGACGAAACACTGTGACTCAAGAGAAAATGTATAACAAATGTTCTTCCCCCCGACGCACAAATCAATCTTTTCCATTTACCACAACATTCATCCCAACATGTAACACAAGAACGTGGAGGAGCCCAGAATGAGGATTGATGAGAAGAGAAGGGGCCCGGTCATCATTCTCCAGCTCCACACACGGGGTACTCTGACAAGCGGGCTCCCCAGAGTGGTCTCTGTGAGCGTGGGCACACGGCACAGCGCTCGCAGGTACTGCCGACCACTCGGGGGCCATCAGGGCACCAGAGGACTGCTTTGCGGAGCTTCTTTCTTTGGCTCTCCCTCCCCCCGATGGGGAGGGTCAGAATGGGATTGTGGCACATACATTTCAACCCCCGGGTGCTGAATCGTCGTTTCCTCCCCGGCGTTGCATCCGTCCCCCTATCCATCTCCATCTCCCCTGTGCTTCCCCAGGAGGATGGGCAGAGGGGCCGACCACGCCGCCGCCGTACCCCCCCCCCCCCCCCCACCGTTCCGCTTGGCACGCTGCGCCGTAAATACTGCGCAGCTCTGGGAACAGCAGGTGCTATCAGTCCCTATCATTAATTATCCCTGCCGTATCACTCCAGGGCAATATCGCTCCTCGGCTCCGAATCTCTATCTCTCGCACAATCTCCCTTATTCCTCAAGTCCCCCCCTTTCCCCATTTACCCATTTTCTCCTGCGCTGACCCATTCCATCCAACTCCATCAATGTCTCTCCGGGCGCTACCGCCGTCATTCCGGGGCTCCTCCGTGACGTCCCCCACGCCTCGCACCCCTTCTCTCACCGTGCTGAAAGCTACTGTATGCAGCCTGCTTATTTGTCCCCCAATGTCTGTCCCACTTCTTAACCAAATGATTCCGTTTCCCGCAGAGGCAGTCTCAGTGTGTGTGTGTGTGTGTGTGTGTGCGTGTGCGTGTGTGTGTGTATGCGTGCGTTTTGTGTGTGCATACATACGTAAGTGCTTATGTGTGTGTGTGTGTGTGTGTGTGTGTGTGTGTGTGTGTGTGTGTGTGTGTGTGTGTGTGTGTGTGTGTGTGCATGGGTACGTGTGTGTGTGCGCTGGTGCGCATGCCTGTGTGTGTGCGCCTGCGTCATGGAATCCCTCCTGGCTCCTCTGTTACTATATTCGCTGCAAATGTATTCCAAAAAACAGAGCTACCGCCAGCCGACAGTCGTCGTCTACGCTGGTGCTGCAGCGCTGGAGGCTAGGAGAGCCATCTCTCCACCCAGAACCGGCAAGCACCCCAACCTTTACCCCAACCCCTCGCCACCTCCACCCGAGAGCTCATAAATAATACTGAATCAAAGCAGGAGAGCAGCAGGCGGAGTTCCCCAGGGTTAAGGCGTGATGAACATGGCGAAGGGGGGGAGGTGGGGGGGGGGGGGGAGGGGGGGGTGGAGGCGTGCGTTCGCTGCTGAGAGCAGGAGCTCCGTGCAGAGAGACCCAAACCGTTCTGAGGCTCTCCAGAGTCTTCCTGGTTCCTGATGCCGTCACGGGCTGGGCACCACGTGCCACTCTGACACGGGGGGAGGAGGAGGACTCTTTAGGTCAACTGTAAAAGAACCCCTGGGGTAACATCTGGCAGGACCGCAAAAACAAGCCCCCCCCCCCCCTCCACTACTGAGGTCACCACGACGCTCCCCTTCTGCGTAAACTCCTGAGGTACAATCTGCTTGTGTAAACTGAGAACAGAGCTCGTATTAACAGGATGTGGGCCTATAAGCAAACGATAACATTGGGGTGATAATAATATGGGTCAAAAGAAATGGCTGACATTCCACAAGTATATCCACGTCGAGACAAAACCTTGAGAGCGTTAAGATATTCACGCCCACGGTTTCGGGTCTATTCATGTGTACGCGGGCCCCGAGAATACATCACACGACAACACAACAAAGACGCACAAAGTTACAAAGGATGTTCCGTCCTTTCTTTGACAGTATCTGAAATTGTTAGATGCGGCGCGTATGAAATGCATACCGCAGTCTGGTGGGGACTCTGTCAGCTGCTGCCTATAATATAACTTTCAGGCATGCTGGCTCCTTCCTGTTTTATCGAGTCAGACGTTGAGACTTCTCCCAGGACAGGTGCTGAGTGTATTTTGTTGTGGCCATTCTCCTCAGCCTGGAGGAGGAAGGAAGGAAATCACGCCGACCGACCGCTGGAAAAAGGAGCCCATAAACACCGTCACAATTTTAAGCTACACTGGATACAACACGGCTGGAACAATGGTGGCAATCTCCCCCATCACAAATAAACCACCTCGTGGCATTATCTGTCAGACGGAAACTAGATTCCAAGAAATTAAAGGCTAAAAAAGGCATGAGCCAATCCTCCCCCGTGTTGAACTGAGCTGCTAAAGCTCCCCTGGCGAGACACTATCCACTAAATAAAACGACTATAGTTGGATAGCCAGCACTACCAAGTCCTTGTCCAAAGTTACCCCATCTAGAAAGCAGTACTAATCCCACATAACACCCTCAGAAGAGGGAAACATTGGCTGCTGGCACGTTGGTTTGTACAGATGAACAACCAGCCAGAGATAGCCAAGATAGCCATCTCCTATTTCTATGGGATTGTAGAAATGCAGAATTTCATCTTATTAATGCGAGCGGGTATAAAGAGGTAGAGTGGATGCCGGGCCTGAATCAATTGGATCCTCCTACACTCTCCTATTGATCTCAATCGAACTACAAGTGGAGTGGAGAGACAGATGGGCGAGCAGATAAATAGCACAGGTAAGTGAGAATGAGAAAACCCCTGGACCCCTTTTGAGTCATTACTCTGCGTGTGTGTGCATGTGTGTGGTGTGTGTGAGAGAGAGAGAGTGAGTATGTGAGTGAGTAAGCACATGCATGTGTGAGAGAAAGAGAGAGAGAGAGGGAGAGAGGGGGGGAGAGAGAGAGAGAGAGAGAGAGAGAGAGAGAGAGAGAGAGAGAGAGAGAGAGAGAGAGAGAGACAGAGAGAGAGGGAAGGTGAGGGGTGAGAGAGAGTGTTCTAAAGAAACCACTCGATGTTGACTGCGGTTTTCTGTCCGACTATTGTCCTGTCTGCCTCAGTCAGGAGATACAGGGCAGCCACCCACCCACCCACACACACACACACACACACACACACACACACAATGCCCATCTCTTCCCATGCGGAGATGACGTGCGATAGCCACATTAATCCCGCAGCCCTGACCGTCGACTATGACCCGTTGTGTGTTCTGAACCCTGTTGGGTGATTGAACGAGCGAGCGTGTTTTTGAACATGAAACAATGCGTCTATGTGGCCCCTTTGGGATCCAGTTAATTTGCCTGGATAAAAAGAAAACCCTGGGCCTACTATATGGGGCTGGAGAGAGAGAGAGAGAGAGAGAGAGAGAGAGAGAGAGAGAGAGAGAGAGAGAGAGAGAGAGAGAGAGAGAGTAGGAGACTCCCGTTCCCTGGGATGGATCTGGCAGAATCGCAGCACAGCTGCTCAAATGATCAGGAAAGGCACACAACCTTCTTTGTGAATACTATAATGAAGAAGTGTGACAATTCCCTCTGATCTTCTGCAGATTATTCAGGTTGGAGGTTCATGCGTATAAATGACACATAAGCCAGAAGCTACTGAACTGATGAAAGGGGATCAAACAGAAAGAGCACAACATGTGGGTAACTCATTACGACCGCACACACACATGCGCACACGACTATTGTACCCACGTCTACTGCACAGTAGGTCTTACTGCAATTATAATTTGATATAACCTGATAATGAGTCATCTGACAGGTAGAAAAAGCATTGTAAGAGGCAGTGTTGACGATAGGAAGAGAAGAACACGGCTCCTCATCCACGGATCTTTGTGTCTTCTGGTGCGCCCCCTTGTGGTGAGAATTGCGTACTTGCCACCGCGGCTCCCTATGACAGCTATAATGGAACTCAAATGGTTTTCACACATTTGAGCCCTGAAGATATGTATTATTGTACCTTAAGTATGTGTGATGAACTCAAATTTCAACCAACGCGAATGGATTATCGGCTGCCAAGTAGGACCAGGCCTTACATTTTACAGGCAGTCTGCTAGTCTATTTTGACTTTGCAATATAAAATGTAATCAGCCCTTACCAACGATGAGGTCTGCATTACTTGTAGCCATAATGATGGACCTATCTAGTCAAGGAGTAGGCTTACCCTATATATGTTTTTGCTTCATAGTCTAACAAGGACTATTCGGGTTAAATGTGTTAACTTTTGAAATAGGATTTGACTCTGAACAGGCATGATTCTTCGACTATAGTCTGCCAATCAACGTGTATCAATGACACAGATACGGTGTGGTGATGTCCATATTCTATCTAACCAGCAGGAAAGCCTAGCCCACACTCGGAAAATGTCCGAGGCTCCAGTGGAGTTTCTGCGGCAGAACCGGAGCCTGCAGACCGCTCCTTAAAACCTTCTTTAATGACTCAATGTGTGCCTTGCGCATGAGAAGCTTCAGCAAAGGCACGTCGCAAAAGGGATGGAACCATCGTCCGATCAGACCAGGGTTTGTGTTCAACAGAAGAAGATCTTGGAAGAAAATAACTTTCATACCCTTCACTTCTGATCCAGTAACATTGAACAGCCCACTGTGGGTCTACGATGCAGTTTCGCAATGTGCAGAGACGTCAGTACCCTTACGCGTAAAATGAGCCCCTTTGCCAACTTGTGGTCTACGGAAAACATGTTATTTATAGGAATCGAAACATCAGAATCACTCACCTTCTTCCGGGGCTGCCATTTCATCATATTTGTACACCAAAAATGAACAGCATTAAGATAGTATGCAAGAAGAACTGTGCGATTTCAGTGAATTCCCAGCGCAAATCATGCTGCCTCTCGACTTTCTTCAATTTTGCAGCATATTTTCTCCAAGCGGCTCCAAGATGGGATTCGTGGGTCCGCTCCTTCAAATCATTGAAATGTCACAGTCACGCAAATAGATGGCTGTTAATCCACAGTGTTCGACACGAGAATAGTTCTTTGGGTTGAACACAATATGTGCGTAAAATCAACCCAGTGTTTTCCGTGAGAAGGCTCCGTGTGTAAATCCAAAGTGGGATACAAGTCCGCTGTGCGCCACCCCTCCTCTCTCCTCTCTCTCCGCCTGCAGAATCGGCCACAGAGCAGTGTTTTTTTTTCTTCGAGGACCAATCCAACTAGGTTCCCGGAGTAGGTAGGAAAAATACCCAAAAATGAACTTTTCGAGAAAAGAAAAAAAAAGTCGCTGTAGCGGACTAAGGCGTCTGTTAAGGTATATCGTTCATGTCCCACCTAATCTACTCGAGCCTATTCGACCGCAAACATAAAAGAGAAAAAAAAACGCAAAACAGTAAACCAGATGCCGGTTGTTAGTTTCTTTATAAACACATACACATACATTCTAAACACACCCTCGGAGTAGCGTAGGGGGGAAATCGTAAAGAACCCCGGTACGGCAGCACGACCTCAAGAGAAATGACTTGCAGAGGGAGTGAGTGTGTGTGTGTGTGTGTGTGTGTGTGTGTGTGTGTGTGTGTTTAAATCTGTTATGGGGGGGGGAGGTGGGGGGGAAAAAAATCCCTGGAATTTATTCTCAACAAGCTGGAAGGATATCCTGCAAAAGCAACACACACAACACACACACACACACACACACACACACACACACACTGGGCTAGACCTCTAATGACTTCCTTCCCTGTTCTGGACGGTAAGAGCAGTCTGCATGTTTTGAATCGTGGCTCTAGTGGTGACCAGGTAGCGGGGGTCAGTCCCAGAGCTGTCCTTGAAAGGCTTCCCCCTAAAAACACACACTTTGATAGAAGGAGGCGTGCTGCAGAGGGCCACGCGCGACGTCATAACACCATGATGTACCGGCCCCAAACACTGCAGTATAAGGCTGTGGCTGCAGCTGCTGGACACAAGGTCTGAGTTACTGTGCCTGGTACATCTAATTAAGTGACGCAGGACACCTGCTTAGCGGCGTTACATAAAGCTTTCGACAGCGCTCAGGCCTTTGGCGGGGGGGGAAATAGGCTAAGGAGATTCAACCGCGCACACTGCTGTCTCTGACTCGCTCCCGTCTTTGTGGACGGACTGGCCTTGGTTTCCATTGTGAGCCGGGAGCGGTCGCAGCAAAAAGGTGAATATGCAGAGAATCCCTCCGAAAGCCAACCGCTATTCCGAGGACACTTTTACCTTTTCGTTTATCGCGCTGCTGTCAACTTTGGCTATGAAAAAACAGGGCTGTTTTCTCCAGCCTATTTAGTAGCGCAGTGCCATCATTGTGTCTACAGTCGTACGTACTGAGGCCTCAGGATTTCCTGGCCCTTGTGTTATTTTCAAGGACGTTGTAGACTCTTCTTTAGCGGCGACTAACAACACAACACAACACACCACATGTACACACCCGCTGCGGAGAAACAAGACATCAAACCCGTGAAATGTGGCCCGGGAACCGGGAGTGACGAGCAATGTTCTTATTAAGCGGCCTGTTTCAAGTGTCTCCGCCGCGCAGCAGGAACGTATCAGAGTCCAGGTCTGGGATCCAATTGTCTCCACATTGAATCTGCTCCCGCCTGGAGGCAGCGGCGGAGACGAGCTGGGGGGCTCGCGGTTGTCGCTTTGTTTTGTTGTCGTGACGAGGGAGGCGGGCTGCGAGCGTCCTGAGCTGAAGGTAAGACGGCGAGGCAGAGCTTAGGGCGACCCCCGTAGCTAACTACACGCTGTACTACCAGAGGAAAGCCTGAGAGCAGTGCTAGCGCGCACACACACACACACACCCGAACCATCATCTCACCGGCACTGTGTGAAAACCCCTAATCTCCAAATAGGATATTTAAGTGAACCGCCAAGTATTGTATTGTGTGTGTCTATGTCTGTGTGTGTGTGTGTGTGTGTGTGTCTTGGTGTCTGTGTGTGTGCCTGTGTATGTCTGTGTCTGTGTGTGTGTGTTGTGTTCACGTGTTTGCGTGTGTGAGTTGTGTTCTCATGTGTTTGCGTGGGGGTGTGTGTGTGTACACGTGAATGTGTTTGTGTGTGTATGTGTGTCTGTGTGTATGTGTATGTATGTGTGTGTATGTGTATGTGTATGTGTGTACATGTGTATGTGTATGTGTATGTGTATGTGTGTGTGCGCGCGCGTGTGCATGCTTGCGCGCGCACGTTCGTCCGTGCACACGCACGTGCATGTGTGTGTGTGCATGTGTGTGTGTGCGGTGCGGCCACCGGCCAGGCAGGTGAAGTCGACGCGTGGGGGTGACGGAGCCCGCGGCCAATGGGGGCTCAGTCAATGGTCCTGAGTCCCTGAGGGTCAGAGGGTGGGAGGGGCCGCTGGGGGTCACTCCGACCACAAAAGACAAATAGGAAGGGACAAGTGGACATATGGCCTTATGGGGCGGCGACCCCCCCCCCCCCCTCCCCCGCTGTGGCCCCCCCGGGGGTCCGAGCAGGCACACGCTAATCCACTTGGACGCACACAAACTGGAGCCTACAGCTGGCACCCAGGGCCCTCCACCGCAACCCTCTCCACCGCGCTGTCAGCCACGCTAATGGACGGCAGCGGAGGTAAGGGAGTGTGTGTGTGTGTGTGTGTGTGTGCGTGTGCGTGCGTGCGTGTGTGTGTGTGTGTTTCAAAGAGTTTACCGCCACACACACGACCACTGTTTAACCGACAGTGATGACTATTGATAGGAACCATTTGCAAGGGAGGCGGCCATGTTTTCAACTGAAAAACGCTGTTTGTTTTAATCTGCGGTTTCAGGTTTGGTTTATTTGAGGTAATATCGCAGCAAAAAGGTGAATATGCAGAGGATCCCTTCCGAAGCCAACCGCTATTCCGAGGACACTTTTACCTTTTGTTTATCGTGCTGCTGTAAACTTTGGCTATGAAAAAACAGGGCTGTTTTCTCCAGCCTATTTAGTAGCGCAGTGCCATTATTGTGTCTACAGTCATACGTACTGAGGCGTGTGTGTGTGTGTGTGCGTGTGTGTGTGTGTGTGTGTGTTTCAAAGAGTTTACCGCCACACACACGACCACTGTTTAACCGACAGTGATCACTATTGATAGGAACCATTTGCAAGGGAGGCGGCCATGTTTTCAACTGAAAAACGTTGTTTGTTTTAATCTGCCGTTTCAGGTTTAGTTTATTTGAGGTAATATGTCGTATACAAAGATGACCCTGAAATCGAAGCAAACATTGTTTTGTCTATGATATTCAAATCTGGTTTTAGGTTCAGTTTATTTTCATACAAAGATGAGCCTAATATTTTGACAAACGCTGTTTTAGGTTTATTTTATTTGAGGAAATACATGATATACAAAGACGAGCCTAATCTGCTGTTTTCGGTTGAGTTTATTTGAGGTTTAGTTATTGACGTTATATACAGAGATGAGCCTAACATACAGATAGGTAGCTAGGTATAAAGCGGTATATGGAGGACTTCAGAGGGCTGTGTTGGCTCTGCATTATGCTTTGCCTAATGAACCCACTGACGTGATCCTTTTCCCTCCACAGCTCCTGCCTCCCTGAAGCCAGCCGCCTTCGAGATATTCAACTTCCAATGTTAAATACAAGGTGACACAAGGGATTGTTTCATCAAAACGCCCATTTGATGATCAATCTGAGGCGACTTGACTGAATAAGCGTGTGTGTGTGCGTGTGTGTGTGTGTGTGTGTGTGTGTGTCCGTGCATGTGTGTGTCTGTGTGTGTCCTTGTGCGTGCATGTGTGCATGTGTGTGTGTGTGTGTGTGTGTGTGTGTGTGTGTGTGTGTGTGTGTGCGCACGCACATGTGTGCGTGTGTCCTTGTGCGTGCGTGTGTGTGTGTGTGCGTGTGCGTGTGTGTGTGTGTAGGTGAGCCTGCCAAGTGGCATCGCTGTACCGAAGCCTGGTTCCAGCGCCTCTGTTTTCTCAATCAGACCCGTACAGGAAATGACTCTCCAGCCGTCAGAGCACAACAAAGACCCAGAGAAATCCTATTCCATTTTCAACAACTTTGGAAATTTCCGCATTCTTCCTCGCTTTCATCTCGCCCTCTCGTGCTAATCATGTGTTCCCACAAGGCTTCTGCTGTAAGCTTTTCAAACAGCGATGCCCTGTATTTACCGTTTGCATTGAGGTGTGAGTGATATAGTATACATGTTTAATGTGTCGTTTATTATGTATGTGTCGTCGTCAAACGTGTGAGAAAAAGAATAATTATACAGATAACAGAAACAAATGCAAAGGCCAAATGATTGTACAGCAAATGAGGTCTGGAATAAGAAGACCGACTGTCCTCAACAATTTCCAACCCAATTAGATGAATAGTGTCTCTTTAATTAGCAGAGCAATGCTTCAGAGCAACACCATACCCTTCCACCAACCCCGTGGAAAAACCCACGCAATACGGTTCACATAACCCCAAACACACACATACAATACACACATACACACACACATAACATTCATCCTTGCATTAGCAGTGGCAGGGACGGAAATCTGGTGTAAAACATGGCACGCCAAACAAAGAAAATGCATTATTAATAGTGAGAAAATACGGTTGGTCATGATAAAGGGATGTTCATTACAAACATATCATTCCCAGTACAGAAGAGGGTACGAGAGAGCAGAGAGCGGCCAGATATAATTTTTCTCCCTGTGATGGATTGTCTCTGCATGAGGCTGTGACAGGTGAATGGATCAGCTAAGCAATGCTTAACAACAGTGTCATAATAAATATATTAAACACCCGCGCCAGCGTCTCTCACTGTTTTGCCATACATCACCAGGCTAACAAATAGTTCCTATTATCGCCATTCATCCACCTCTTTGAGGACCCATCACGGCGGCATGTCAGGGTTTAGCCGGCTGTGTGTGTGTGTGTGTGTGTGTGTGTGTGTGTGTGTGTGTGTGTGTGTGTGTGTGTGTGTGTGTGTGTTTGACTGTGTACGGATATGTGCATGTGCACAATCATCCGTGAGTGTTTGTGCATGTGATTGTTTGCTGTGTGCATGAATGTGTGTGTGTGTGTGTGTGTGTGTGTGTGTGTGCATGTCACTGTGTGTGTGTGTGTGTGTGTGTGTGTGTGTGCGTGTGTGTGTGTGTGCATGTGACTGTGTGTGTGTGTGTGCACGGGTGGTATGTGTGTGTGAGCGCGTGCGTGTGTGCGTATCTTAGCTGGAGCTTGGTGTTGATTAAGTGTCTGGAGCCTGAGGGGGGATAATGAGAGCTTCTAATTAATGAGCCTGCGCATATCTGAGAGTCACAGGGTCCTATCTGGAGAGAACAACACACACACACACACACACACACACACACGCTCACATGCGCACAAGTTAAACATCTCAGCAGGGATCTTCCTCTGCAAAGCCAGGCTCTCTCTCCAGGGATCACCCAGGCTGCTAGGGCGTCTCTGGGGCTGCGGGCCCTGATAAGTGTCCCCTAATAGGGATGGATGGGGGTCACAGGACCCCACTCGCAGGAGGTCATGGGTATTGACCACCCCTTGTGCCCGGAGCAAAGCCAGGAGGTGTGGTGCCTCGCCACAACAACAAAGGGCATTTTAATGGTTTACTTGATCACTTCAGTCTTTCAGTGATCAGTGAGGAGTAGATGTGGTGAGAGGAAATAAAATTAATAAAATAATGATATAAATCCAAAAGAAACGACACGTACAGTACATACACATGCATAAAAGCACTCGTAAACCTGTTCTGTTGTGTATGTTATGCTTGATTTATCGCAGACTGGTTGAATACAGATTGTTTGTATCCAGAAGGGACTATTTTGTACACCAGACCCTATAACGTTGACACAATACAGTTATGCATAAAACCAAGGTTAGGTGTATTCCCCTCAAACAATGATAGGCCAACCTCCCTGCGTCGAATATGATGAGCACTAAACGTGATCCATCTCTGCTGTCATGTTCTGTGATCGACGGTCTCCAAGCCACAGACAATATTCCCAATAAGTGGCTGTCGATTGCAAATGGCTGGCTTTTGGACGGCCATCGGTATGGATTCATCTCTGGGTGAAGCCGAGTGGCAGTGATCACAAGTGTGTGGAATACATCCAGACGAAGCTAGACGCTGCCGGATCGCGGCTCAGGAGTCGATATACAGTATGTATACAAAAAGTGAATTTATTCAACAAAGGATCTGATCTGGAGAGAACAACTGAATTCTTACAGACAGCCCATGAGGGTCCCAAAGGCTTAATTCACTTCTTCTTTGTATAATTAGTGGAATACATTTTTCAGGCGATGAGAGCTAGGCGGTTGGTTCGCTGGTAGGTTTGGGGACGTGTTGATGGGTTTCTCACCGGAGTGGACGTTGAAGACGCTCTGTTAAGCTACGACCGCACTACCCATGTATGTATGTATGGATCTTCTAGCATCAACTAGACACGACAGTTAAGCGTGTGAGTCGAAATATCGGTGTTGAAAAAAGGGCTAGTGTGTGTGGCGATGTCACAAAAAGGTGCATCCAATACTCCAGAAACCTGTCACGATTCATTCACTGTTGAAACTGAGCCATTTGAGCCCCGTCTGATACTTTGCGTCACGGATAAACAAACACACTGCATTGTGGGTAAAACCACAGGGAGATTTCTCTATTTTGAAGCCACTGCTTCTTCGACGCAGGCTGCAGTTTGCCTTTGAGCCCTACCACCGCCAATGTCTCATCCAAACGTCTGAACCAATGAAAACATACAGTAGAAACAAGCCACATCTGCTCGCATGAGTAACGTGTAAACACAGTACAATCGCTCTCCCTCCCACCTTCCAAAAAAAGAACATTGTTTCCCCAAAAAGGGAACAATTCCCTGACCAAGTGGAAAATAAATGGAGGGAGACAGCGACAGCTTGTTGCTATTGCGCTGCTGCGGATTGGTATGGGCACACCTCCTTTTGCCGCCATAACCTTGCCCACCAATCACAGCGTGCGTCATCGCGGCAGCAACACGGTCTGGCAATCAAGGTGGTTTTGGATATTTTTCACAGATTTCACATTGAGTGGCATGTGATAAATCTAATAACGCTCTCCACCAGTTTTATTGATGTAAAACACACACACACACACACACACACACACACTGAAACACACACTAAAACACACACACACACACACACACACACACACACACACACACACACACACAACACTTTAAGTAATCTTGTGACAGCCTTTTTACGCCATTGAAAATGATCTCTTAATCTGTGGGTCAATTGCTCCCTACCCAACACAACACAATATCCAATTCCAATGTTATTAATCTCTTACTTTCCATTGCTATACTTTCAATTTCCTCAAGTATCTTCCTGCCAACGATGCTCCTCACGAGAAGCTCTCTTCGTTTTACCGAAGTGGCAGAAGAGCAGAGTTGTGCAAAAAGGGCTTTTACACGAGGAAAGAGTGTTTTCTCATGGGAGGCTGTGTTTGATAATGCAGTGGTGTTGGACGCGGATGAAACAGGCTTCACCATATTGTTTAAATCAGTGCGCAGTGCAAGAGGCGCTGGGGTCTGACGTCTGCGGCCTGATCAATAATAACAGTGCTGGTGCCTAGACTGATGAACGCAGCCAAGATCCTGTGTGGTCCCGCTGCCCGTCCATACGCTACACACACACACACACACAGGGCCATGCATCCAGACGAGTGTGTATTCAAACGGGCTTGTGGAACTGTTTACCGCGAGCACCGACGCACACGCGAACACGAACGCGACAGGGCCCGCTCGTAAACGCGGCTCTCACATGCGTCGTGCACGTGGACACGCGTAGAGACACACGCGCACACACGCAGACAAAGACGTCGACATGCACAGACATTACACACACGAACACAGAGATTACTCACACACACACACACATATTACTCACTCACACACACACTCACGCTAAACACACACTCACACACAGAAGTAACACCACAGACACACTCACATTAACACACACACACACACACACAGATTACTCACACACACACACACATATTACTCACTCACACACACACACTCACACTAAACACACACTCACACACAGAAGTAACACCACAGACACACTCACATGAACACACACACACACACACACACAGATATATATTTATATACGTGCTGTGGTAAGACCCACCCATCTCCAGCCCCTTATTTAGAGAAACCCTAAAACCAAACGCATGCCTCTCCTTCTCAATTACCTTCTCCCAGCATCTGCACCGCACCAGATCTAGCTCCAGTTCTCCCCGTCTCCCTCCCCTGTCCCATATCACATGGATCCAAACGTGTTGCCATCACAGACACAGACACACACATGCACACGCACATACACACACACACAGATGGATGAACAGAAACTGGTAGTAAATGAGGTGTACCTCATACCTCAACACACACACACACACACACACACACACACACACACACACACACACACACACACACAAAGACACACACACACACACACACACACTCTGACTATGTAAAGCGCTTTCGGTACCTAGAAAAGTGCTTTAAAAATCCAATCAAATATTAATATTATATACACACACAGATATACATAAACACATAGGTATGCATGCACGCATACACGTCACGCACACACAATCCGAGCAAATGAAAGCTACAAAACCATGCTTGAAATGTATGAATGTGGTTTAATGAGCTTCAGTCTCCAAACTTCAAACAATGAAAGATTACAGATCATGTGCAGCATCTCTGTTGGCCGCTGCGCCTTTTTCAAATGCACGCATCACAAAAGGAAAGTACCAAAGAGTCCGGAAAAGTCCCAGAAACCTGGCCCCCAAAGGTTGGCTTCCACAAAACGACGTTCTTTTTTTTTCAATAATCAGGCTTTAATAACTTAATACTGAGGGATTATTATGCCAATTACAGCCCCTTTCTGCCTGTGCTAATCTATCCCTGTGAAAGCACATCAAAAGTATTAACCCCTGGACGGGTAGGGAGGGGGGGAGGGGGGCCGGGGAACGAGAGGACTCCGGTCTCCTGTTTCCACCACAGGATAACGGAGGGAACCGCGGTGAGGGGAGAGGAGAGGAGGTCGTGAAGCAGACTCCACCGCTGGAGGCGACACCGCAGCAGCGGTGCTCCATCCATCACCGGAGAGTCCGCTTCACTCTACTCTGGTCCAGATTACAGGGCGCTCGCCCCGCCCTGCATCCACCTGACTCCAGATCAAAGGGTTTAGAGCGGGATTAGGATTACCCGCCCCAACAGAAACCCGTCTTAATCTCTTAAATGAGCCCTGTAGCGCGCAGGGCCCTTTGTGTCTCTCATCCCCGACACCTCGCTCCGGGGTGGAGGAGGAGGGGGGGTGGGGGGGGCAGAGGAGGAGGAGCCGCCCCCCCCCCCCCCCCCCGCGCGCCTCATCAGCACCTATCAGTCGGGGCTGCTCCTTCTCTCACCCGGGCCGGTGTGAACAAGTCTCCGCTTCTAATCTATTAACGGCACTTGCACTTCATTTGCATGCGGTGAAGTATTTCTGAGGGTGCCCGGAGTGGAACAGCTGTGGCCTCTGTCTCCCCCGGAATCGGGGTGAGGTAAAAGCATATGCAGTGATTTGTGATCCCTTATTAACTGGCGCCTTGTGCAGTTTTGAGGACGGCGCGGTGCACGCTTTATGAGGGACAGGGGAGTGATTTAGTGGGAGCAAAGTGTCTCCGTGCTGGATGCCGGAGAGTCTGTATGAGACATAGTGTGTGCGTGTTTTATGTGTTTGTTTGTGTGTTTGTGTTTGTGTTTGTGTGTGTGTGTGTGTGTGTGTGTCTGATTCATGTGTTTGTGTCATGTGTTTGTGTGTGCATGCATGCGTGTGTGCGTGTGTGTATGTGTGCGTGCCTGCATGTGCGCGCGCGCGCGTGTGTGTGTGTGTGTGTGTGCATCTGCGTGTGTGCGGTTCAAGTGTTTGTTTCATGTGTGTGTGTGTGTGTGTGTGTGTGTGTGTGTGTGTGTGTGTGTGTGTGTGTGTGTGTGTGTGTGTGTGTCAGTCCCTCCCCATCAGCCTCCTCAGTGCCGGCTGCCTCTCATCCTCCCCCCCTGCTGCTGAGCCTCCCGGTCACAGCTTGGACTTTTCTCCTCAGATCATCTTCATCCCGGAGCATCGGCAGCCCTGGCTCTTCTTCTGCCGCCGACCCAGAACATAAAGCGTGTGAGAGGGAGAGCCGCGCCGCGTTACAGCACTTCAGACACACTCTTGGCTCGACCCCGCCGCCGGAAATCCACCAGAACCACATACATGTGTAGCATGCCTTAGCCTAGCAGCTAGCCTCCCCCCCAGCCTCCGGCGCCCGTCCTATCCATGTTATCCATCCCCCTTTTGCAGCCCCTTCTTCGAGCTCGCCCGATGTCAATGCTAAGGGCAGCTAATTAGCGCCGCGGACAGCGGGGGGGGGGGGCAGGGGGGCGGGGGGCGGGGGTTAGGATCAGCAGCGGTGGCCAAGCCACTCCCCACAGCGCGGCTGTCTGCCACCGCGGTAGTCCGTTTGGTCACTGGGTTTGCCCCACTATCCCAGCCTCCCGTCCCAGGCTAGGTCCCGCCATCTGGCCGGCCCTGGCAGCAGCCGGCGCCGCCTTCTGACCCCCGTTGGCCTGTTGAAGACAGGAGGAAAACCCAGGGAAGGTCAGGCCGCGGCGAGACGGAGACTGAGAGAGAGGCAGAGTGAATACGAGAGAGTGAGAGAGAGTGAGAGAGTGAGAGAGAATAAGAGAGAATACGAGAGAGTAAGAGAGAGTGAGAGAGAATACGAGAGAATACGAGAGAATACGAGAGAGTAAGAGAGAGTGAGAGAGAGTGAGAGTGAATAAGAGAGAATACGAGAGAGTAAGAGAGAGTGAGAGAGTAAGAGAGTGAGAGAGAGAATACGAGAGAATACGAGAGAGTAAGAGAGAGTGAGAGAGAATACGAGAGAATACGAGAGAATACGAGAGAGTAAGAGAGAGTGAGAGTGAATAAGAGAGAATACGAGAGAGTAAGAGAGAGTGAGAGAGAATACGAGAGAATAAGAGAGAATACGAGAGAGTAAGAGAGAGAAAGAGAGAATAGTGAGCGAGTGAATAAGAGAGAGTAAGAGAGACTAAGGACGGGGGGACAGGCGAGTACAATGTGAGGGGACATGGGGGGGGGGGGGGGGCAGACAAAGTAATGGATGGAGGAGGAAGAGAGTGAGGGACCGTGAGCGAGGGAAAGGACACTACATCCTCTGCCGTGACACCCTTGGTGTGACTAGATGAATGATGATTCTCCAACGCTCTACCGCCACGCTGAGAGAGAGAGTGTGTGTGTGTGTGTGTGTGTGTGTGTGTGTGTGTGTGTGTGTGTGTGTGTGTGTGTGTGTGTGTGTACAGTAAGTCGGCAATTGGCTAAGAGAGTGGAAGGACAAAATCTGTGCATGTGCGCATGCATGGGCACAGCCCTACTTTTCCTAAACAGATCCTGACAGCTCACAGCTGGAAGGAAAGACCCATTTACCCACAATTCAGCATTAATCCTCAGGTCCCCCTCCAACAAATCCACGGTATATGACCGTTTTGAAGGTCAGTAGAAGTCAGGTTTGAGACACACATCAAATCCTGGTTTTTGGGCAGGCTAGGAACAGCGCAAACCCATGTGCTGTCACCAACGGCGGGGCTCAATGGATTTGCTTTGATACTGGATTACCTGTCTGGAATTAATAAAAGAACCATCTTAGCTTAGCAAATGGGATATATAAAATGAAGGATAAATAATGCACCTTATTGTATATATTTCTTTACATCGTTGCAGTGGTATGGCTGTATAATGCTCCAAGCATCCTATGTTTTATGCTTAAACTGCAGATGCAGAGCAGAGGACATCTATATATACATTACGGACAGTCCAGGGGCGTTGCCTATACATTTCCCAAGAAATTATGCAGGTAGGCGACCGAGAGAAGCAATTAGCCACTGGTCTTCTTTTGAAACAAGCCCGGACACACAGTAACACGAATGGGAAACTTCGGCCAGGTCTTCTACCATCGATGCAATTGCATGTTTTAATAAAACACATGCAAATCCCCCCCATCCTCTCTTCTCTCTCTTGGCGCCGAAAACAACAATGCAATCAGATTCTCGAATGGATACGACTTCACACACAAAAGAGGTTATAGTGCAGCCTCCTTTGAAAGATCAAAACAGGCTCACTACAGTCTGTGTACAGTTTGTTTCAAAGAGTGTCAAGCAGAGAACAAAGTCTTCAGTCGTACGCGGAGGCTGCATCAAACATTTAGTGTGAAGTGTGTCAACTCCCATTTCCTCTGCTTGAGATCCTTTTTAAACTCTTGAGACCCATTTTCTTCGGTCTGTGTCCCGCAAACACACTACCCGGCATAGCGACTATCAGAAAACACCTCAAACCCTAAATGTAAGTCGTTTAGCGACGGCCACTTTGATTCCTGGTCTGGTCAGATATATAGCCATACAATGACTAGCCGCCACGCTGCCGAAAGAGGCAACAAAATCAGCAATTTTGCGACGGGGTGAGTGTTGCGGTGACCCCCATTCACTCTGGCCTCGCAGTCTCTCCATCTCTGTCTCCCTGCTCCCACCCCTGCGCCCGGCCCACGCGGGCTCCCCTCTCCTTCATCCTCATTCTATTTCATGCCTCGTCTTCCTCCGGCTCACTCCCCATCCATCACCGCCCGCGCTCCCCGCTCTTGCATGTCTCGCAGACTCCCAAACCCGGTACCCGACACACACACACACTCGCACACTCGCTCGCACACACACACACGATGACACACACACACACACACACGATGACACACACACACACACGCCGCCGCCCGGGATCTGCTGCTTACACACACGCTCCTCCGTGACTCATCGTGTCAACTCGGCTTCATTTGGCATTCAACGCATCGCGACATCTCTGTCCTGCCTCCTCCACCACCCCCCACCACCGCCACCACCGCCACCGCCGCCACCGCCGCCGCCGCCACGCCTCCACTGCGCCACACGCAGCAGAAACCCCCAAACCGCCTCTGTGCCTCCCGTCCGACCGCGCGCTCCGCAGCGATCACAACCGCGCGCTCCGCAGCGATCACAACCGCGCGACACCTCCTGACAGAAACACTTAATTGAAATTTGCGACGGCTCAGAAAAGTGACGAGCTGACAACGGCTTATTTGTTGGCCTCACAAACGAGTGGATCCAATCGGCGGATCGTCGCGGCGACTCGGCGGCGCTGGCTCACGGGCATCGATTGGCACGTCAGAGTGACGGCGGCGCCGAGCCGCGGATCGTAAACAGCTCAGCCACAGGACACAATAATTTCTACCCGCTCCGCGGCGGCGGCGGCGGCGGCAGCACGGCGTCGTGTGCTGTGTTTGAAGCGTCTCTTCCCGAGGTGCAGGCTTTATCGCGGGGGTGAGGCTCGGCGGGTTATTCACAGCGGCGCCGATGGATTCAGCCGCGTCACGGAGCGGGGGGTGACCCCAGGGAGGTCAGGGTTCCGGCAGAACCCGGGGGGAACCCCCCCGCCACCCCCAATCCCAACCCCAGACCCCGGTGCCCCTCCCCAGCTGGCCGGTCTTGCCTCAGGTTGTTTTGATGTGGCTGGCGCTGGGGGGGGAGGCCCACTCACCATGATGATGTCATGCTGGTGAAAGTGGAGCTGGATGGCTGCAGCCCGTTCCTACCCCCTTGTCCCGAGCTCCGATCCTCCCAGTAGTCGAAGCCCCTCGAACAGGGGGCTGGGCATTCCTCAAAGCTCCCCGGAGGAGCCAAACAGATGTTTCTACGCGCCGGGCGCATCAATCACCCCGGGCCTTTCATCACCTTCACTCCAGCACACGGACATCATATTCTGTGTGTAGTCTGCGTGAAGATAAACAAAGCGACGTGCCACGGAAGCAGCACGCCAAACAAGCCGGGCCGAGCGGTTTGACACATCTGTATACCACGAGTACACAGTCTTAAGTCAAGACTCAAGACTCACTTGTCCAGAGTTCACCTAGACTCTGCATAGTGTCCTCCCCTCTTACCCACTTACTGTATGTTGTGTGTCCTTCGACCTAAAAGTAGTACCTAGCATAGTGTAGCGTCTTATCCTAGCTATCATTGTTGTAGACGGGGAATGTGTTGACCTAGTGATTGTTAGTGCTTGGCAGTGAAGCTTCAGCTTCTCAAAGTTGAATTCTCGGTTGTGTTCGTTTTGCTTCACTAGCTATTCATCGCCTTCTAAAATGGCAAATGAACTGAATCTGTCATAGGTTAATGGTCACTATATATAATCTGTTGGTGTCGGACAATTAGCGGACGGACAACCCTATTATGTTGAGCTGATAAAGGACATTTGTTTTACTCTGCTTGTCCTACATTTAGCACGCATTTATTCAGTGTTCATAAAGTATGAAACATAAAAATACATTGGTAGGCTATATTAAGAGATAGTCACACAGTCATTAGCACCCACACAAAACTCATTAGTATGCAGGGACGCAACACAAAGTATGGTGATAAATAATATGTAATGTAGCTCTGCGGAGATGTGTGATATTCATTTTCACCTGCCATTTGTGAACAGTGCTTCAAAAAACAGGCTAATGACAACGGCCTCTTGAGGAGCTAATGACTATTCTTAATGGATCGGAGCAAGTTTAGCAAGAGTTTTGTGCTAAAGTAAAGGTTAATATCTCGGCACCGTTAAGAAACTTGGGTTTAGCTAACTTAATCCCCCAAAACTTTTTTCCTGAGCCAGGGATAGGTATGAACATTGCATGGTTATGGGGGGACATCGGCTTGTGATGGAGGTCATTGCCCTCTGATCCAAACGTCGAGTCAACAACTAGCTGATATCGGCAGCGCCACCTCACCTTGCTTTTTCAACATCCAACACATAAATTACTATAACCTTGTACAGAGTTCTCTACACAGTAGCTAGCCCAGCTAGTTAGCCCAGCTAGCTAGCCCAGCTAGTAAGCCCAGCTAGTAAGCCCAGCTAGTTAGCCCAGCTAGTTAGCCCAGCTAGTCAGCCTCGCGAAGCCTGGAAAGGCTGCTACTGGGCAGAAAAGGCTTAGGGGCTCTGGTGCTTGTCAGGAACAACATGGATCTGGAGAAAGTCTCTTGTGGTCCCATTGGAAAAGTGCCGTTTGCACCTTTCTTTGTTTGTTATTGCGGGGGGGCTTCCCTCCTGGGGTACACACCTCATTTACTGTATGTTCGGTCATACGTTGTGTACACAATGCACACAAGCGCCTAGTCCCAGCTTCTTTCACACGTAAACAAACACACTCAGAGCGGGTGTAAGGGGCACACCGCGGTGACTCGAGGTGCCTGGCTGGTTGCTATCGCCGAGCTTTGGGTTTTTGTAGCTCACAGTGGTGGCTGGGTTTGTGCAGCGTTGGGAGCCTATTACTATGCAGATAGAGCCACACAGTTCTCTGAAAGGGGATAACTGGCTATTCAGCTCTGCACCGCTATCAGCGCATCCAGATGGTATACAGGGCAGCTCTGACGGTCCAGAAACAAGCTCTCTCCAGCTGCTCTGCCCCAAATCTCCCTGACCCAATTCCGCTGCTCCCCGACAGGAGAAGGGACCCGAGGAAGTGGACATCTCCAGATGCACACACTCGCCGAACACAGAGCATTGTTAACGTCATCTGACGTGGTCTGAATGCGTCTAGACTAGAATCAACTGGAGGGAAGTAGGCGGGATTAGCCGAAATCCCAAAATACTCATCCATGAGTATTTTGTTGAAAAGTTATTCAAGTACATTTACATTTAGGGCATTTAGCTGAGGCTTTTATCAAAAAACGACTTACAATAATTTGGCAGAAGAACCAGAAACAATTTATCGCCGTCTGTAAAGTAAGGATGTTCATAGAACCAAGTACCAAGCACTTACAATCGTTAGGTTGACCCATTCCCCGTATACAACAAAGATAGCTAGAATAAGATGCTACAGATGCTGATAAGTACTATTTTTAAGTGCAAGGACGTACAACATACAATAAGTGCATACATTAAGTGCCAGGACATACAACGTACAATACGTGCATACATTAAGTGCCAGGACGTACAACATACAATAAATGCGTACGTTAAGTGCCAGGTAGCGTTAGAGCTATTGTTGAGCCAGAGGGTAAGTGCGTGTTTTGCTAAACCAGTGTCGCAAAAATGATTATCGCACTGTATTTTATCAACTGAAACGTGCTCTATGTAGCTGTAGTTAATGTGGGGCTGATTGGAATTGCAGATCCAAAATGTATCCCTCCATACCGTACGTCATACGCTGCCATGAATGGAGAAGGTTGGCATGAAACAGTATGACTGGAGACATATGGGTATTACAACAATATAACGACATCTAATCAGTGGAGCTGGTCAATTAATCACGACGCAGAACGACACAAAAACAATTATAGTAGAGATGCTTTTTGAGAGGGAGCCGTTTGATTACATTAAAATGATTATTTTCCCATAATATCATTGAATATTCATCATGATAACACTGATCTCAATCTTGACCCAAACAATCGTAATTTCTGTTTTTGCCAGGCTCAGCCACCTCTCACAACGAGTAATTATATTTCATGGTTATTTATCATTTAGTAGCCTATCTTATATAGATTGCCTTCAATTTGAATAAAGCATAATGTTGCTTTTTCATTATACAATCATTACAAATGTGCCTACTCATAACTAACTTATAACTTCATAACACTTCATCTTACCTGGGGGCTGCCCAGAGCGGTCTCTCATAGCTCTGTTGACGACAAGGGCCTCGTTCCATCGCTCCTATAGAGGCCAATGGTGGGCTTTGTGGTCATTGAAACTGTAAGGATCCACCGTACAGTTATTTGTTAAACAAATGACCTCAAGAAGCTTTGTTAAATTTTTTTCATGTTTTGTCAATCATTCATTCACCATTCATCCATTGCATCCGTCACTCACAAAACGCTGCCCTTCTTAAATATCTCATTAGGTTCATAAAAACCGTGCATTAGTGATAGCGTGTGTGGCGTTTCGTGTGTCGTTTATCAATGAAGCTTGGGTTCTTCCTTAGAAATCCCACTAACCCAGAGGCAAACATGTTTAAAACAAACATCAATCACAGAACCCCCCTTGAAGAGTTAATAACACAAAGTATCCAATCCTTTATGAGCTCTGTTCTGTCCCTTTTTCTTTCTCTTTCTCACAGATTTGGGTCGTGATGAACGGACGATTCCAAAGCGCCGGGCATTCAAAACACTACAAATGACCCAATCAAGGAGAACGCGCAGAGTGTTTGTCAGGATATATTACAATGACCTCCATCCTACCAGTGCTGCCATCTGACAAACACATGCCTGGCAGGCAGCCCAGATCAGGGGGAAAGACGACAGATGCCATCCAAAAGAGCACGTAGCATCCCCTTCTCCAGCGCCCCGGCTAGGACACATCAAACAGAGTCCTTCACCAGAAGATAAATCCCCTCCACTTTTCAGGAGGTCAGCTGAAAAGAGACAGTGAAAGTTCCACACACGCAAACCTCCACGCTGTCGGATGGAACATTCATACCAGCCCTGTTGCCCGCGTGTGCGTGTGCGTGTGTGCGTGTGCGTGTGTGTGTGTGACACTGCTTTGCATCTCGTTCTGAGGAGGATGCGTGGGGGGCACAGGACGTGTTTTCCTCCGCGTCCCGCAGAGACGAGTGCAGGTTTCTGAGAGCATTATTAAGATGAACGCACCGCCGAACTTCAAAGCTGCGTGTGCGTTGCGGTGTGGTGGGTGGAGGAGGTGTGTGAATTAAAGCGTATGTTGTGGTAGGGCTGAGGCAGCTTTCGGTTCAAGAAGGTGAGAAGATTGTCTTCATTTGAATGAATTGAATGAATAGCGATTTCACCGAAGCAGTTGATAAAACAGGAATGGGGGAGGTGTACTCAAGCAACCGTGAGAGCCGGATGGTAATATACCTTACGCTGCATTTCTGTTATGCAGGAAAACAGTAAGAAAATAGTCTCTTTGAATAGGGCTATTTATTAGATTATCATCCACTCCAACAGTCAGACCTAAAAACAAAACTAAACACCACATTCCGTATCTTTTCCAGTATTCCAACGCCCGCTGTCGTGAAGAACAATCAGCTTGGTTCTAGTGAGGGGGAGATTGCCTCCATTCAGTGGGCGCTCGCGTGCAAATTAAGAAAAGTGGCAATGTGCAATTAGGAGCTCAACAGCCAGTTCGATATTCACCATTACCCAGGCCCAGCCCCCGCCTCCAGTCAGGCATTGAGCGCGCATATGTAGCGTCGGGAGGGGGGGGGGGGGAGGCAGCATGCAGAATATTGTTTAAAACACCCCCTGGGCTGTCATGAGGCATGGGAGGGTGGGGGTTAATACACACTGGGAGATAAAAACCGCTGTTGGTGAAACTCCTTTATTGATGTGTTTGACAGCGGCATCTGGGCTGATATTGATCAGCTATTGATCGCCCCCTGCCCACTTTTCTGGAGGGGCCCATTCAGAAGGCGGCGGCTATAGAGGCGACAGCCATTAAAACCAGTGGCCCCCGCGCTCACAATGGGAAGGGAGATCTATTCATGCCGAACGCACCGACAGCTGCTGTAAACACAAA
>NC_140275.1:1303138-1305638 GCF_964030765.1 Micromesistius poutassou
GACTCCCGTACACAGTTTAACAAGCGTACACCGAGGCTGAATGCGCAGCACTTGGTGGAATACCATTAAGACCTTTTTAAAAAGTTCGCACAAACGTGAGGCAATTTGTTTTGTGCGCGTGCCACACGAAGGATAATTAGCATTAAATATTTCTAGTCTAACGTGAGCTTATTGTTCCCCCTAAGCTACTGATTGTAGGAACACAGTCTGGTGAGTAATTTACTGCTTTACAGGCAAACGAGCGCAAACTCAGCTAATTGCACAGGAATAGTTTCTAGGGGGGGGCGTCTCGTTAAGGGAACACAGTTGGACCCCCAAAAAAGAGACGAGAACACAAACGTACCACAATCCCTCACACCCTCGCCCGAGCGCCTCTCGGTGGTGCCTGACGTTGCACGTCATCTACACACTTACACACACACACACGTACACACACGTACACACACACTCACACAAAGCTTTAATGGGGCGGGATCATAAGTCGCGGTGATATGTATATGGGATAATCTTCAGAATGCAATCTCGTTCTATCGGGCGTTCGCTCTGTCACACAGGAGGCTGCAGCTGCTCCGTGCACATTTCTTGTTATCGACGGTGGCTGAATGGCATTCACAGCATCCTGTTGTGGTATTGTTTGTGAAGCGCACTCACACACAGACACACAGACACACACACACACACAAGCCACACACACGCACACACACAGTATTTCATCCGCTCCCAAAGAAACTGGCGTTTTCTTTCCTTCCTTTTTTTTTTCAACACTTCATCTGATGCCAGGAAGAAAAAGGAAAAGCACTAGATTGATTTGACCATCCGCCAAACAGATTTTCTTCATATACTAGGGTCTGAAGAGGCACTATTCCACATTACATACCAGATCTATACGGGGAGGGACAATTATAGGGTTCATATCTTGAATCCTCCGTAAGCCGGCGGAGGATTGTCTACTATTATTTGATGATTTAATGTACAGCGTCTGACAAAATAGAACACATAACATCAGATTAAAATGAGATATCAGACATTATCCAGTGTATCTATCTCAAATTCCCACTGCGATACATGTTGGGCATATCCTCGGGGCTTGTCGTCGTACAGCATGTTCAGTTATAGTTATAGTTATAGCTTCCGATGTGTTATGAGACCCGCAGTCTCTAGAGTCGCCGCAGTCTTTTATTAACACCCTAATTATTTTACACATTTCCAACGCGATGGGGTCCGTGATTTCCATGTGGCGCTGCATTGACGAGACGAGTTGACAGACCCAGCGCAGTTCCGAGTGTGAAAGTGCTGGCTCTTAAGGGCTGTTCACATGACAGATGCATGGACACAGAGTGTGCTGGCAGACATGAGTGTGATTGTCTGTCTGTGCATAATATCCCCCTCCCACCCCACAACATCACCCTCCTCTCCCCCTCCCCTCCCACCCCAGTCACTGTTTCCCAGGCTATAACGAATATGAGACACTTGCAAATGAAGCGAGGGCTTGGAGACACCCGAGGTAGGCAACGTACTGCCTGCTGCAAAAGGAGTTTAATATGTATGCAAAAAATAAAGGAGAAGCGGAAGAAATGTTTACTGCATGCATAATGAATTTCATATGAAGTCGAAATGCATTACTGTGAAATGCATTATTGAAAGAGTAATGAAATCAATTAAGGATATGAATGGCACTTGTGTAGAAGACGAGGAAACTCCGAGCGCACAAATAATTCCATTATCTGTTTAAGCGATAATCAAAAGCTAACTTGGAAAACATTTTCATTTTAATAACCAACAAGCCAAAAAATTATATTATTAGGCTACAGTGAGCAAAGTTCTTGTTGGACTTGTGCAATAGTTGAAAAACAGAAAATGATTTAAAAATTACCTAACCGTGACTTAATAAATGGCATTTTACCAAGTATTATCATCATTATCTAGTATTATCGTGATTCAATTTAAACATATTTTCATATTCATATCGTATTGTGATTCAAAATAGCTATAACATAAATTAGTGATGACGATAAGTAAGAAATCCCATTTCTCACAATCAAAGTTCTCTAACATTTGAGCACATCTTATTGGAAAACCTCAAATGAATATCCCTGTTATGATTATGGGAACACGATGAAACATGCCCTGGTCGTGCGCCAGCGGAAGTATGAATATCGAATGGATTCACAAATGTCCCAATTGATATACTCTGAGGCCAGAGCTCAGTCAATACTCCAAGACCAAGGATAGAATGCAAGAGACGCACATAGATCAACCATCGAGTGCTAGACCCAGCAGCGCACAGCGAGCACACACATCCCATCCACATTTCTCTGTGGATGTTCTGGGTGAGAGTGTACACTCGTACCGCGCCCTTGAAACAAATCCCTCTCTTCTTTCTGTGTTTGGCTGCTTATGTGATGGTGATATACTCAACGGCAAATAATCCAAATCCAGTCACGTCCATCAGTGCGCCCTTTCCAACATCAGAACAGGACTTTTCAAATAAACTGTTACA
>NC_140275.1:1310638-1313138 GCF_964030765.1 Micromesistius poutassou
CCTCACCCCACCCCACCCCACCACCACCCCCCCCCCCCCCCCCCCCCGACCCAAACACATCCACCATCGCCTCTCCCTTGCAATGCTGCTCTGAATTATTGATGTGACCACCGTGTCGCCCCGCTTCCTCCCCCAGCCCTCTGTGCGCAGAAGGCCCCTCTGTTCACGGATCTCCCCGCTCCCCTGGCTCTGCCGGGGAATGCTCATTGCGCTCACACACGCACACCCACCTCATGACAATATCTCATAAAGCAATCAGGAGAGGGAGGGGGGGGGGGAGGGGGGGGGGCGGGGCAGACGCAACCCTGACATTTAAATCTGTTTTCTATATTTTTTTCCGTGGCGACCACTCTGTGATTCTCAGCCCTAATACCTATCGGAGCGCCGTGGCAACGCTCTGTGGCGACGCTCCGGTGTTCCGTTGCGGTGCGGAGGGGAGACACAATGCCACGGCGCTGACACCGTCCCTCTCTTGATGAAGGCCAGACGGTATTGACAGTCGTCGTGTTGATAGAGCTCAGTGCGCTCATGCTCTCGCTCTTCTAAACTGGGATATGCGGACGGGATTGACGGTGAACAGTCATCTGTTTCCCCCCCCCCGTCTCTCCATCTACAAACCCAGCGCCAACAACAGCGTGTGCAAAGGAACAGGCAACAGATTTTATATTCCCAAGGTCTCTTCCCATGCACGGTTTGTCATTCTGCTGCCGAGCGCTTCCTGCCACCAGACCGGCGACTGCTTCTCGGGAAGACGTGCCGTAGATTCGGCGTGGATGGGGGGAATCAACCCTGAACGCACGGTTAAATGGTAAATGGACCGCGTCTATGCTGCGCTTTTCTAACCGGTGGCCGCTCAAAGCGCTCCACAATACTGCCCAGCATTCATCCGTTAATGCACACATTCACCCGTTAATGCACACATTCACCCGTTAATGCACACATTCACACACCGACGGAGGTGTCAACCATGTGAGGCGACAGCCAGCTCGTCGGGAGCAGTTGAGAGTCAGGCGTCTCGCTCAGGGACACCTCGACACACTCAGCTAGGAGGAGGAGCCCGGGGGATCCAACTATCCACCAACCGGTTACCAGCCAACCCGCTCTACCTCCTGAGCCACCTGCCGCCCACGCGTCACGCAGCATGGTTCACACCGGGCTTCGCCTGCTGGCTGAAGAGCAAACCGTTCGGCTCGCCCACGGTTCGGGAAGGAGACACTTGACATTCAGTGTTGTTCCGTCTATTGAAATAGAAATCCAATGGGGACGGCGGGTACCTGAATCCGAGCCATTTTCACGAGGATTACCGACACACCCACTAATCCCTCTGGATCAAACGGCACAACGCGGGCCGGATGCTGCGCGTTAGGCTAGAGAGAGACTCACAAGAGACCGGCGCTCCCGCGACACTCGGAGGGAGATTAGAGTCCGCGGCCAACGCCGTTGTTTATCACTTGGGGTCATCTATTATTCATGGCCTCCCTCTTTATGATTCTGTTAGCAGAGGCGCAGAACAAAACGCCGCGAACACGAACACACAAACGCTCATTTACTCTACAGGCTTTAATATTTGAAGAGGCTGGGGAGGAGCGACGGTCCCGGCACGTCCCGGGCGCACAAACACTACATTAACCAGTCTGACTAAACCAAAAAAAACGTTCCCAAACGGATGTGTGGCCGTTTGTGGTAAAGTGGCGACTGATTTACGCTGACACCCCCGGTAGCGGGGGGGGGGGGGGGGGGGATATCCGCTTTCTATTCCCAGAGGAGACCCTGGGGTTTATCTTACCTCTCGCCCCCAAACCCGACACTCTGCCTGGATTGCCACGGATCAATTTCCCACAATATATATATATATATATATATATTGATTAAGCATAAACAATAAGGCGCAATTAGGTTAAAGACATCGGGCGGAGACGCTGACCGAGCGAGCGTGGAGTCACACTAAACCTGACCTCCATCCGGAGAGCCAGCCAGGCCGACGCCAGCGTGGTGGCCCCCCCCCCCCCTGTGCGAGCGTCTGAAGTGGGGAGGCCCAGCGGGATGCAGGGTGTGGGGACCCGGTGCATCGAGCCTGAAGCTGCTCAGCGGGCATCATGGGCACAAGAGAACAAGACGCCTCAGAACAGTGGGAGAGAGGGAGTGGGGAGACCAGAAGGGGAGCGTGGGTGTGTGTTTGTGTGTTTGTACACAGTGTGTGTGTGTGTGTGTGTGTGTGTGTGTGTACAGTATGTGTGTGTGTGTGTGTGTGTGCGTGTCTGTAAGAACAGTGTGTGTGTGTGTGTGTGTGTGCGTGTGTGTGTGTGTGCGCAGTGTGTGTGTGTGTGTGTGTGTGTGTGTGTGTGTGTGTGCGTGTCTGTAAGAACAGCATGTGTGTGTGCACAGTGTGTGTGTGTGTGTGTGTGAGTGTGTACACACAGTGTGTGTGTGTGTGTGTGTGTGTGTGCACAGTGTGTGTGTGTGTGTGTGTGTGTGTGTGCACAGTGTGTGTGTATGTGCA